>NC_059362.1:48003467-48140967 GCF_019703515.2 Myxocyprinus asiaticus | reverse complement strand
GATTATTCTTTCTGCAGTCACTTGATAAAAGAGTATTATACAGTATATTTGTGCTGCTGTCATTGTTGAGCTGTTTTAAACATTTTCTTGTAGTGAGTTATCCTTCAGTAGAGTTTCCTGTGTAAGTAAATCATCAAAACATTTGATTTTTTTGTGTTGGGTGAGCTTTTTATTTGATTTTTGATATTTATTCTGTTTTGGGGTTTTTTCTCTCAGTTCAGAGTTGACAGGCATCATGAGTTGCCCTTCATCTGGTCAGCAGTGTAACAGTATTTACCCTCCGACCCCTCAGCAGACCGCTGGTACTGTGTGGCCGAGTCAACCCTGCCAACCGTACTGGCCATGCCAACCTAACCAACCCACCTGGCCCATGAGCCAACCTACAACGGTACCCGCAACCTGGCCCATCCAACCTACCCAACCCGGATGGCCCAATCCACCAACCACTCCAACAAGTCAACCCAGTCCACCCGTCCAACCAAATCCACCCATTCAACCGAGTCCACCAGTCCAACCCAACCCACCAGTCCAACCCAACCTACCTGTGCAACCAGGCTGGCCTGCTCAACTACCCACTCCACCCGGATACCTACCATCTCCAGTGCCCCCGACCTGGCATGGTAATCCTGGTCAACCTGGTTGGCCCGGTCAAGTCCCAACCGGAGGAGCACAACACCCGTGGCCACCAGCTCCATCTACTGCTCCTGTTGTAAGACTCCAGTGTACTGCAGTTCTGACAGAGTCACAGACCGCAGATATAATAACATGCAACTAACCATAATATCATGCCAGTGGCATAACACAAGTAGGAATAGCTGCAGCCTGGAGATCTCCAAACGGGGGGTGGAAACTCCAGAAGGGGGCAGGGCCACTCCAAATGGGGGCAGCACTTCACAGTTAAGGGCTCTGTATGTCATTGCTAGTGGTTCTTTAACTTCCGCCCCTTTTTGTAGCTCAGCCTGCAGCTATATCAATTAGCTTTCATCGTGTTCACACAAATCAATCATCATCATTTGAGCGCAGAAAGTGGGGGCCGCATAGGGCCGGAGGTTACGGGGGTGTACCATACACCAGTAAATCACGAATAGTTAGGATAGCAAAATAAACAGGTTTATCGACTTTTAAAGTGAAGGATTAAAAGCTTCCCATGTCTTTTGTTGTTGATGTCAAAGGTCGTATGTCCAATCTCTACAGTATTTTGGCACAATTTCATCTGTCATTTGGTAGAAGCTCGTCAAATTAGAGAGATGTCAAGATGGACATGACCTCATCCATAAACACTATCAATAAAACTACACTACCAAAAGAAAACACCACCCAGGGCAATTCCATGAAAACGTCAACCATGCCATGGAAAAATGGCAATTTCAATCTTATTTCAATTCATCATGCAGTCTTGATGGGTATTATAAGGCAATACAATATTTCTCAGAGGCCGAAGTCTGCAGATTTCAAAGCATTTTGGACGGTTTTCCCTCATGATGTAAGTGCTGATTTCACAAATTGTCACGTCCGTAATGCTGGGTGTTACCCATTTATATGAAAATGACAATGAATAAAAAAGATAACTATTACATGCTCTTAGGAGTGCCAATCCTTCAAAATTCTGTGGCTATTATTATTTCCGGATTTTTTACAAAGTGTGTGGTCTCCCAAAAACTTGTGTCCATTTTTGTCATATCCAACGTGAGCTCATTTCCCGATCTAAACTGGAAAAAACTTGTCCAGACTGAAACTTTTCTGATGTCTGGACTCTATCTGCGTGGGTCTATAATTATACATAAAAATGGTTTGATATACTGGTAATGAGTACTTTATATATGAAGTTAAAGTTCACATTTTTACTAAAAATGTCACATCCATAACGCTGGAATTGCCCCCACACTACATTAAATACAGATACGGGTTCAAACTGATAGACTGATATATTGATCAGGCAGATTAATCAGACAATATTTAGCCATTTTACGATTATCAGCATTAGCTGATAACCGTGTTCGCTTGGCCGATAAACAAAAGTACACTGTAAACCCTAATGTTGTCGTTACTGGAAAAATCGAGTTGACTTAATTAAACGGAAAAATCAAGTTGACTTAATTAGAAAAAATCAAGTTGTCTTAATTAAACGGAAAAATGAAGTTGACTTAATTAGAAAAATCAAGTTGTCTTAAATGGAAAAATCAAGTTGACTTAATTAAACAGAAAAATCAAGTTGACTTAATTAGAAAAGATCAAGTTGTCTTAAATGGAAAAATGAAGTTGACTTAATTAGAAAATCAAGTTGTCTTAATTTAACATTACTTGAAATGTCAAGTTTTGGGCTCAAAAATCAATATCTATTTTTGTTTTTAACTTAGTTTAAAAAAAATCTATAGACTTAAGATTACAAGTGTTAATAACTCAAACTATTGAGTACAAAATTGAGACTATGGGGAACACTCACAATGTCCTGCGCTTGAATTATTTGTGTTTTCTCCATCAAATGGAACATATGGGGGCATTTAAATACTGTAGTTGTTATTAAGTATTCCTAGAGGTTTTAGCTCTTTTGTAGTATTATTTATGTTGTTTTGTTGTAAATAGTTGTTTGTCATCATTAGGGTGATCTGTGTTGGACTCTGTTCACACTATCTCAGTTCTCTTTGTGCATATGCAACTGAAGAACAGGAATATATGCATATCTGTGGAGAAATAAGTTTGTGTAATGATTGTCCTACAATCATTATAATCTTCTTTATTTAAGCCATGTTGTTGTGTGACCTAAATTTGAGTCCATTCATTTAAAATTGTTAAGTAGAAACAACAACATTTAAATAGGTAAGTTAAAGGAATATTCCGAGTTTAATACAAGTTAATCTCAATCAGCAGCATTTGTGTCATAATGTTGATTACCACAAAAATTAATTTCCACTCGTTCCTCCTCTTCTTTATAAAAGCACAAATGTGTGTTCCAGTGAGACACTTCCAATAGAAGTCAATGGGGTCAATAATCTGTAAACATTAAAATACTCACTGTTTCAAAAGTATAAACACAAGACAAACAATATGTGTGTTAACATGAGTTTACTGTCATAAAATCACTTAGTAACCACATCTGTGGACAGATATAGACAATTTTACTATTTCGTTACCATGACGATAATGTCAACAAAAACATAAAACCCTAAAACGAGTATAAAAATGACAATTTTAACAACTTTACAGCTCAAATAATCCACAACATTTAACAGAAGAATTAATGCAAGTGCTTTTATAAAATTATAATCTTCACATTCCTGTTTTTATACCCTCCAAAAATTGACCCCATTGACTTCCATTGTAAGTGTCTCACTGGAACACAAATTTTAAGAAAAGGAGGAACGAGTGGAAATACATTTTTGTGGTATTCAACATAATGACACAAATGCTGTTGACTGATCTTAACTCGTATTGAACCCGGAATATTCCTTTAAGTCTTCTTGCATTTAATTACCTTAACTTAAATAGTTACGTTCACTCTATATGATCACCAGGTTAAGTGAACTTAATTACACAAGTTTTAGACATGCCATTACTTAATTCAACTGAGTAAAGTCAGCTTATTAGGGTTTTCAGTGTACTAACTTTCCCTTTTCCAAAATCTGCCAATAGACTTGTCAGTGAACACTTTCTGTTTTCAAGGTTTTTTCTTTTCATGCAAATTTGAGTGAATATTGCATAAATTACAGTTTGTTTCACTTTGGAAATGTTATATACATCTGAATTGCTATTGTTAAATTGTATTATGTTTAACTGCATTTATATCGGCCATTGAAAACCACATATCATTCAACCACTAGTTCAAACATGATCAAAATTTAATTTTGTCCTTTGAACTATTTTGGTACTGTGTAAAATCTGTCCTGGAGCAAAACCAGCTGAGAATCACTTCACTGTACAGTAGGATACTATTGTTTACTCTTAAGCTACATATTTGACAAAATTTTGTCAAGTATGTCGAGACTTTTGGCTGTATTGCAAATACATATTGTTCTGTGATTCTGAATGTTTTGTCTGCTTTCAGACTGTCCCCTTCAATATGAATTTCCCTCGTGGAATCTACGACAAGCTAATGCTAACTATCAGAGGGCAGGTTAAACCTGATGCTAATATGTAAGTCCACAACACAGCTCAAGATATCAGAACTTAATTATGTATCATTTCTGGTTTTAGCTGGTCTCCTGGCCTGATCAGACTGGTCCATTGGCTGGTTTTAGAAGGGTTTGGGGCACTTTTCAGATTGTAAGGCTGGGAGACCATCTTAAACCAGCTAAGTCCAGCTTCGGGCTGATATCCCAGTGGATAACTTGATCACAGTTGCCTTTGTCAATGGTTTTGTAGGGGACTGTTGGTTTGTGTCGCTGATGTTTCTTCTTCCTCAAGGTTCACAATCAATTTCCTGCGTGGTAACGACATCGCCCTTCACATTAACCCACGATTCAACGAAAGAGGGAAAGCGGTTCTGGTGCGCAATCATAAACTGGGGGAGCATTGGGGAAAAGAGGAGCGCGACATTCTGGCACCGTTTCCATTCATGCCCGGACATCACTTTGAGGTAAACGATCCACTTCCTAAAAAAACAGTTTTCAAACGCTTGCCATTCATTGGTGGAATAAAAGAAGCAGGACTGCACAAAAAGTGACGAGCCACTGGTGTCGTACTGTACCAGTGTAGTCAAACTCACACAGAGATGACGCTAACTATGAAAGTGGATGAATAATTCAGCTCTTCGGTGTGGAATGAATCTCCATGTGGTTCCTCTTTAGATGAAGATCTTGTGCTCCTTCACTGAGTTCAAGGTGGCCGTCAACAACACACCCATCTTTGACTTTCAGCATCGAATCAAAGAAGTCAACCAGATCGACCGCATCAACATCCTGCATGACGTCACACTCACATCCGTCATTGTGGACACTCTGCCCTGAACCAATCACAATCAACCAATCACACGACAGGACTCCACAGAGCTCAGCAGTGGCTTCAGTATCTTCATTCACATGATGTTGATATTTAAACTTCTGTTGGAACACAATGAAGAATAACGAAACGGTTCTTCACTGACATGCATTCCCTTCCGTCATCCACTCAAAAAATATTTTTACGATTTATGCATTTCAGTTTCATAAATTAAAGAGTAATCTAAAACAAAATAATGTAAAATATTTTACATATTTCAAGTCAACTAATTTTGTGTTTTTATTGTGTTTATCCATTGAATTTGATGGAATTTTTTTTAATGAAAATAAAATGCATAAATCTTGAAAATAAGCTTTTTTATTGTAATATATAATAAATGTTATACAATAAAGTCTACTGTTGTAACACAGAAACCTCTCAAAATTGCAAAAAGGTGAAATTAAGTTTCTTTTGAAAAACAACAGCCTTTTAAAAAGCATATAAACCAGTAAAAATAACACGCTTCTATATTATACACTTATAATAATTACAAAGGCATATTTGTTTATGGTATGTTGAAGTTAACATGTGATGACTAACATACATGCTATACTGTACTAATGTGTGTGAACGCAGTACTGCGTTGTGTTTTATGTAAAACATTATTTAAAACTAATGTAGTTGAACCATAAATAAAGTCTACAGCTATTGCCATTATGTCCAATGTCATTTTTATGAACACACAAAGACAAACTCACTACAACTGTATCGGCATGACAAACTGAATCAATGGATTTCCTGAATCTTTATATTCTAGTCATAATTTAGTTTATTTCAGTGTAATAAATCTGTCCAACTCCTGATACACAACAGAACAGATCAAAATCACGGGTGACAATGAAATCATCACAGATAAAAACAAATGGATAAAATCTTCAGATAATACACACTTTATGGGTGATTCATGTCAATGAAACAGTACATGATAATAAAACAGTGAAATGACAACATGCATATCAGAGACAAACATTTTTGGCAATAAATCATAAATAAAAATTAATATTCAAAGCAATTAAACATTTACACAATTACACAAATCACATTTGAGAAATTATTTAAAATTGCATCAGTAAATTGAAATTAAATGTGCAACATGACAGCTAAATCTTATTAAAATATCCAATGAGATTATCATCATAATGAAATGCACAGGTATTAAACACACTACAGTGTGTTAGATGTTGTGTTGTAGTCTCTTCTCCACAGACTGCAGCAGGAGTTGTGAGTATTGTTCCAGTAATGTGAGCGTGTTCTTCTCCTCTTCCATCATCATCGTCTTCATCACAGGTGCAGGTGTGACTGAATCCAGCTCCGAACGCACCTGCAGTATCACATCTGACAACATCTGCTGCTGCTCCACACCGCCTGCACACGACATCAGCTGTAAACACATGTAAACACCTCAGTATAATCATCAAGTACATCACTTTACCATAGTACTGTTGTGTGATATTTTGTCTCCGTGGCAACGTGCTCAACAAGCTACATAAGATGCGCGGATTGACAGTCTGGGACGTGGAGGCAACTGAGATTCGTCCTCCGACACCCAGATTGAGGCGAGTTACTACGCCACCACGAGGACTTAGAGCGTTTTGGGAATTGGGCATTCCAAATTGGGAGAAACAATCTAGAGTTGGAACGGTTTTTCTCCTGATGTTGTTTGAACACATGATTCAATAAGAAAAGCAACTCCAAATCGGGACTACGCTATTGTTATTGTGTCTGCATCCGCAGGTTAAAACATGTTGAAAATGCACCATAAACACACATCAACATTATCTATTGTCAATCCAAAATTAGTTTTCATGATAGTTACGTTTATTATGGTTCTCATTTACGCACTTGATAAGCATTTTATAATTTATATCCGTTATTACAGAGAAAACTCAATGTAGTAACACAGAAATCACTTTATTTTCTGTATAGTGCTGCAAGTATAAACACAGGGTTTTGAGTTTTGGGACAGGACTATCTAATGGCAGATAATTCTGTTTGATGATGTTGGTTGAAAGTGTAAAGTGTTCATGATTTAATTAAGTGTGTGAAGTGTTCGTTCACTCACCGTCCTGTAGAGTTGTGTTGCTCTCTGAACACTAGAGAACAGATCAGCTGCGGCCCGTCTGCACACCTCAACACTGACTGAACACTCTGATCAACACAAACATCACAATCACTTCACACTCCAGGACCGTTCCAGTAAAGAAGTACTTGGGAAATTAAAACAGCAGTTTAAACCTTTAAGCTAGGATGGGCCCGCAAGAAAAGAAAATAATAAAATATTAATAACTACAGTCTTGACCAACACAAAATAGGTATCGTTTGAAAGTTTTGAAGCTCTACTTTCCAATGCATGTAGACATTATGACCAAAACTGAACAAGTGCTTTGAAATTTGCAGACAAATCAGAAGTGTTTCATTTTGATCATTTATAAAACTATTTGCACTGTTCATATTATTGCAATCAGTAAAAACATCAAACTCAAACAGTCATGTGTCATATGTTGTTGGAAAGATCTCGAAGAGTAGAATACAAACAGCCTATTTGTATTTACTCACAGACAAAAATATAGCGAGTAATAGCTAATTATATGACTTTGACAATTATGTTGGTGTTGCTTATATGCCGCATTTTCTTGCTTATACTTTCACAAAAAAAAAAAAAAAAAAAAAAAAAAAAAAAAATCAACAGAACACAAAATATCACATATCATTACTTAGAGGAGGTGATTATCTTTCAAACGAGTCCACACACAAGATAATCAGATGCATAGATCATTAGATAATCCACATGAAGCACAATGTTACATATGACCACCAGAAGATGGCGCCAAATACATGACACAGACTCAATGATGACTCAAATGACACAGAATGAAACTCATTCTGTGAAATCTCATTACTAAAATCATGTCTGCATGCTATGCAAACCTTTAGTCATTGTTGTGTTTGCATGTGTAATGGCCTCAGGGGGAACACTTGCTTCTGGCGCAGCGCAGGAAACTATTTCATCCACGCTAATAAATCCTGGCGAGACGACTCGGGGGGAAAAATACTTTTCACATGTGTTATTTACATAAGTTTCTGCGGATGACGCTGGACAATATCCATCGTACATCGAGACACGGAGCTGTTGCTCCATCTAGTAAAAAGAAGCGGTTTAACAACATATAAGTTATTTCGACCACAGTGCACGACCACCAGCACTGGCTTAGCAAGGTCCCCGTTTCAGACTGTATTAAACGTAATTATTCTGAGTCATTTTGCTAGATATACATATACACAGAGGTGTATACGTATAAGTTAATATTCCAACTTCACAGCAAATGCCGGAGTGAACGATAATATATTAACATAGTGACTCTTACTTTAACCATGCAATTTGTCTAATAGTGATAAATTAGTTTATTGTATTGTATTTATGCAGTATAATATAATTTTCACTTTCAGTAATATTTGCATGAATAAAAATCGTGTCCCGTTTCTGAGTGATTTGTTATGTGCGTGTGCAGGGATCTGTTGAACTAAAGACAGCACTGATGGACGAATGATTGAGACATTTTATTCTCTTAACAATGACCAATGACAGTTAACTTGTGAATAATTTGTCACAAATATAGATGAAATTGTGTGTTAACACTTTACAATAATGTTCCATTCATTAATATGCATTAATGTATTAGGTATCTTGATCAAACAATTAACAAATATACATACACAAACAGTATTTATTAATCTGTCAGTATAAAAATAGAAATTGTTCATTGTTAGTTCATAGTGCATTAATGTTAACATAAAACTTTTAATTTTTAAAATCTATTAGTATGATGAAATTAACATTAAGATGAATAAATGCTGTGAAAGTATTGTTCCTTTATTAATTCATGTTAACTTATGTTGTTAAGTAATGTTCACAAATAACCTTACTGTAAAGTGTTAACAATTGTGTTACTGTATCATTACTCTTATTTATGAATATTGTGGTGTGATACAAGAATAAGAACTAATCCTCAACTGCAGGTTTTTCTCTCAGTAATGCTTTACTCATGTGTAATCTCATGCTTTGACTAGAGGAAAAATAATTATTTACTGAAAATCAGTGCTGTGTGTAGTGTTCTCAGTGATGTTTCGTCACCCTGCGGATCACACTAAAACTGCTGAGCAACGGTCCCTATAACATCATCTTCTGGTGATTGTTTGTGCTCTCAAATCGCTTGTGTTGTTGTATTTCTCACTTGTAAATCATTGTAAATACACACAGAGGTAGTCTTACACAACAGTATAGCAGTGCTTGGTCATTCTGCAAGCTTTAAAACATATGTATTTACATTTTGGAGCTCATTACTGAGATCATTTTTATACTTTTACTAAATAAAAAAATAAAAAATAATAATAAACACAAATTTGTGTTAAATCGCTTTATTTTAGAAAGAATAGTAGTTTGCTACAACTCGACACTTTCACGTTAGCTGGATACGATACCGGAAGATTGTTAGCCCCCTGAGATTTGACCGGAAATACATTAGTGCTGATGTACAATTATTATGTTTTATTTGTTTGGAGATGTTTTTGGATAAATTATATTTGTAATGTTATAACTTTTGATTGCTTTGTCGTATAACACAAACATCTCAGATACAGCTGACATGATTGGGAACAAAAGGAGTTATTCTGAGCCACCTTATTTACACCCAGAGATATACAATGACAAATAAGAAGCCAAATTTTTAGCTCAATTTTTTTTGTGTGTTTATTTATTTTTCAGCAGTTTCTTAGGCTGAGAGTCTCAGAATTTATCATTATCTATATCATAATTTTTGGGGGGATTTGTCAAGTTATAAGCCTTTAATTTTGGGTATGCCACTGAAACAGGAAATCTTTAAAAACACATTCAGAGTGAGGGGTCTGGGCATCTCAGTGAGTATTGATGCTGACTATCACACCTGGAGTCGTGAGTTTGAATTCAGGGTGTGCTGAGTGACTCCAGCCAGGTCTCCTTAGCAACCAAATTGGCCCGGTTGCTAGGGAGGGTAGAGTCACATGGGGTAACCTCCTCGTGGTCGCTATAATGTGGTTCGCTCTCGGTGGGGTGCGTGGTGAGTTGTGCGTGGATGCTGCAGAAAATAGCGCGAAGCCTCCACACGCACTACGTCTCCGTGGTAACGCACTCAAGTCACGTGATGTGTGGATTGACGGTCTCAGACGCGGAGGCAACTGAGATTCGTCCTCCACCACCCGGATTGAGGCGAGTCACTACGCCACCACAAGGACTTGGAGCGTTTTGGGAATTGGGCATTCCAAATTGGGAGAAAATCCACCCCCAAAAAAACACCTTCAGAGCTTAAAGGGTTAAGGAGTGGTTGAAAGAATGAGTTTTTGTTTGTCCAGCTCATTGTATAATGCAATTTATAAAACAGATAGTTCAACATTTAAATTCTGACTCCAATTCTGTATTTGTGGTAGTACTGTGTGCAGGAATACCCCTTAACCATGATGATTACACTTATTGATCTTGGTTAAAGAGGTTTCACATTTTGAGATTATCAACATCAGTTATCAGCATTAAAAACTCATATTTTGTCGACCCCTGAAACATATGGAAGCCCATGAAAAATACTGTGCTTTGATAAGTCATAACTATGAGATACTTAGTAAATACAGTATTTGTGAGACAAAAAGTCATAATTATAAGGATAATTCAAATTAATGACATGTCATAATTATAAGTATGATAGTCAATTATAAGATAATACATAATAATTATGAGATAGTATCCTTATGACTTAATCTCATAATTTTGACCTTTTATTGCATAATTCTGACTTTCTCATAATTACGATGTCGTAAATCAGATAAAAAGTCAATTACAAGATAAAAAATAAAAAATGAGATGGTAAGTGAAAATTACGAGATAAAAAGCCAACTATGAGATAAAAAGTCATAAATATGAGATTAGGTCAATTATGAGATAAAAAAAAAATCATAATTACAATATAGCAAGTCATAATTAAGAGATAAAAAAAGCACATTTTTTCATGTGTCGGAAACAGACTTCCATAGGTAACATCGTCAAACAAGGAATAAGGCCAACTGTGATTATGAGAGAAGAAGTGAAGACAGAGTGAATTCACCCGAAACACACTGATGACTGAAGGATGAGAGAAAGAAGGGAGGGAAAGCGAGAGGAATAAAACTAGATGAGCAGTGATGATGAAGAGGCACAGGAGAACAGAAGAAGAGCGCAGACGATTCAAACCTTGATCAGCAGCCGTGTCACACGTCGAGGAGAACGCCTTGACGGCCACTTGAGGGCGTTCACTCTGAAGAGTGTGGCAGAACAGCTCCTGAGGTTGCTGGTCTTCAGGACAAGGAGTGATGACACTTTCCATCGGACTGGAGTCAATGTTTACTTCAACATGAAGAGCTTTAAACTCAACAGAAGAGTCTTCATGGAAACCGTCACCGCGAGTTTTTGTGGTGGATCTGCTCGGCCATTCAGAGAACGGGCTGCTCATCCTCTGACAGAGGCGAGGTTTCACCGCTTTTGAGGGAACAGCTTTAGGACCAGTATGTTTTGGTTCAGCTGGAGTTGTTGAAGATGGATATGATGGGAATGGAGCGTTCATGCGGGATGGGCTGGAAGGAGACGTGCTTGGTAAGATCTCGCCAGAACCTGTGACCAAATGCAGGTCCTCCCCGATGGACACGGAACGTGTGATTTTGGCTCTGGAGCTGGTGGTGGGACTCATATAAGATCGAGCTCGGAGGGTCCGACTGGACTTTGGACTTTCCCAGGACTGCGGGGAGGACGGAGTGGAGGGAGAAGGGCGCTGAGGGTGGGATTTGTACTCATTCTTCTCTATGATTAGCTTCGGCAGGATGGGACGTGCCTCTCGACGCAGACGAGATGAAGTCAGGGACTTGCGTGCTGAAAAGATGCCATTAGTTATTTCAGCGGTTCTCAAACCTTTCTGACACCAAAGACAATATTCAAACATTTAAAAGTTATTTTAGAATAATTAAAAGAAAAAAATTACTTCTAAACTTTTATTAACAGAGACTAGTAACCTTACAATAATTAATGATTAATTTCGTGATTTCGTTGTTAAAGGGAGTAACTGAATTAAAATAAGAATAATGTCAGCTTACATCTTGATTTTTAAAGGTTTTAAGCATCTTAAGAGTCAGTATAGCAAGTTAGATTATATATTGTAGCTTATTAATTATTGCAAATAATTTTAGGTATTTTGTATGCCCCCTTGGAAGTTTGCTGATGCCCCCTGGTTGAGAACCACTGGGTTATATCACCTGCTTAAATGAATCAATGTTAAGGGGTGTTCGCACTGACAGCAATTTACAGCCACTGAGCTAAAGGAAGACATTCATTTTCAATGAGAGTTAGCGATCTGAGCGACAGCAACAGTTGGTGATATGACAAAGCTTCAGATTTCAGATTTATACAAATGAACTGACATGATGTGGCACTACCTACTGCGAGTACTGACCCTGAAACTCATGTGATTCCCTGTTATTTACAGTTGGATAAAGCAGTCTAGAAACAATGCTTAGTGATCAACAGTTCAGTGATTTGGTAACCTCCAGCGATTTCAGTGTGAATGCACCTTTAAGGCTCATATACACATGGCAGAGTTCTTCTTCCCCTTTTCTCCCCAATTCCCACTACTTAATAGGTCCTCGTGGTGGTGTAGTGGCAGAGGACGAATCTCAGTTGTCTCCGCTTTTGAGACCGTCAATCCGCGCATCTTATCACGTGACTCGTTGTGCATGACACCGCGGAGACTCACAGCATGTGGAGGCTCATGCTACTCTCCGTTATCCACGCACAACTCACCACACGCCCCATTGAGAGCGAGAACCACTAATCACGACCACGAGGAGGTTACCCCATGTGACTCTATCCTCCCTAGCAACCGGGCCAGTTTGGTTGCTTAGGAGACCTGGCTGGAGTCACTCAGCACGCTCTGGATTCGAACTCGTGACTCCAGGGGTGATAGTCAGCGTCAATACTCGCTGAGATACCCAGGTCCCAAAGGGGTTTTGGTGTCTTAAACAATGGTGATCCAAGGTCAAACTTACAGTTAGCAGTTCATATCTCCACTCAAGGAACATGTTTAATGCCTATGGTGTTAATACTCACTGTCTGTGGGCAGATATTGTCCTGAAGCAGATTTCTGGAGTCCTGCTGAAGGTTTACTAATGGGGCCGGAGACCCGGGTCAGGTACGGGTGACTCCTCTGTGTGCTGGACCACAGGACTGACTCTCGCTCTGGAGGGATTGTCTGTCTATTGTCCTCTGCATGCTTCTCCTCAATCAGGGATTTGACGGTGGGCATCACTTTTACACTTGGACTACAGTTACTAGCTTTAAACAGTGTGCCAGTCCTGCATTAGAGAAGCTCAAGTCAGTGCCTCAATACGTCCTGTTATAGGTTCAGTTTAGAAAGTAGACATTATTCTTAAATCATAAGACCTGGAGGTGGACTTCTGGCCAAGGAAGCGTGCTGAGATGCTTCCGTCAGGTCTGAGTTGTGTCTCTGAAAATGCATGGAGAACTAGGAGTCAAAAAACAACTAGATGAGTCCAAAAACAAGACAGACGCTTTTCAACCCCAGCTGACTGTATTTACCCGTGTCAGTGCTGTCTGACAGCGCCTCAAAGTTCTTCTTCAGAAAGTCCTCATGACGAAAACTCTCCGAATTAGAGATCTGCTTCCTCTCAGTGTCTAAACCTTCCACTCGTTCACACCGTTCATCATCAGAGCTGAGCGGCTGTGGGTCATCTGAGTCTAAGACAACAGGAGAACACAGGTTTTCATGTTTGTCAGTTATCCATTAGGATAGTGTTCTTGACTTTTATAGAATTAATGTGTAAGAAGAACTAGCTTTAAAAACACAATTCAATCCCCCTCAATACCACCACACTGTTGATCTGGACTGGACGCTCCACTGCAGTAGCCCATAGAGAATCCACTGACGGGACTCTGAGCATCTTCTCTCTCCAGCCCCCCCTCAGCGGGACTCTGAACCTGGTATGTAGGTCCAGACAGACTGGTTCTGCTGGTACTGTGTTCTGGGTATAACACGACACCATCAGGTTCTGGTTTAGAGGCTGGAGTCAACCACGCTGAATGAGGACACGCTCGATGCTTCTTATTGCATTCCTACAATTCAGACAGAAAAACAGACATTGCCTGGACATAATCAAATCTATTTGACACCATTTATATATTATATTATATATTATACACAAGTCTCAATGTGTGCACCTGCAGACTAAAGGTGCTTCCTCGTTCTTCAGTTCTGATCTGCTCAGTGGAGCTTCTGTTCTGATCTGCTGCTTCAGAAAGAGAATCCAGCTGTCGAAGCTCCAGCATGGACTTCACCATGAGCTCCAGAGAGCCGATACGAGACGACCAGCGCCTCCGCGGCCGAGACGCCACTCCACACTGACTAGAGTCCACAGATGAACCCTGAAGACATGAAAGGAAATCCAGACAATTATAGAAGAACCTTTTATGTGAAAAATACAAAAAATAAACAAGGTTAAACAAACCAAATGTGGCTCAACAAGTGAATAATTGCTGATACTAGACCACAAACTGTATTTAAAATGTTGAGATGTAGATCATATATAGCTAGAAGAAGATTTTCAGCAAAAACATTCAGAAGATGAGGAGGACTCTGACCTGAACTGGGTTGCAATCATTTCCTTCATCAGATGCACCTTTAACAGACGAGAGGATATAATCACTCTAAACAGAAGTTTATCTTTTATTTTAGTTTATTAAATGTCTGTTCTAACCTGATTCCTCTTCAACACTGGTCTCAGACACAGACAGATGACGACGGCTGTCCTGATGACCTTCGTTATCTTCAGATCTTCTCAAACCTTCATCTTCCTCTCGGTCACTCTCAGAGGAGCAGCTCATGATGGATGAACCGTTCAGTGTAAAATCACTCACGGACGAGCGGCTGAACACAGACAGTAACCATGAACTTATTTGCTTTAACTAGACAAGAACTAGAAGAAAAAGTATGTGAACCCTTTGGAATTATCTGCATTTATGTATAAATGTGTCTTAATCTAGTTTGACCTTCATCCAAGCAACAATAATGAACAAACACAATCAGTTTTAGTTTATAGCACACAAATTATTGTATTGTTCTTGTATGAATACATCATTCAAACATTTACAGTGTAGGCTGGAAAAAGTAAGTGAACCCCATAGGCTAATGACATCGACATATTAAAGTTGTAATGAAAATACTTTTTATTTCATGGTTGTAGCACCTGACATTTCTAGATTCTTTAAATCAAAACTTGTTAAAAATGGTTCAACTGACCCATTGAAGTCTGATGATTCAGTGACGTTTCTCTTGTACCTGAATGGGGTGTTTTTAACGGTGTGATGCTGTTTGAGTCGAGACAGTCGCTCTCTCATGTTGATGGTCAGTTCTGGAGCGAGTCGCCATATGAAGATACAGCTGCGAAACACAGACACACAGTGAGTGAAACACATTCAATAACATGAACTCTGCTGTATTAAACGTGATTAAATCACACCTGTCTCCTGACGCTGAGATCAGACGTCTACAGTCACTGGTGAACTTTAAACCTGTGATGATGTCTGTCAGAAAGACACATAATCATTGTCATCCAGTTACACGTCATCATCTTCTACATTTTGATACAGCAATAGGGTTTTTCATCACCTGAATGTCCGAACACAGCTGCGAGACATTCTCCCGTGTGGAAATCAAACAGACTGATGTTTTTATCAGAGCAGCTCGAGGCCACAAACAGACCAGACGGGTCGATCTGAACCTTCAACACAAACACATGATTATCATTCAGAGTCATGAGAAGACATGTGACAGGTGTTTATATTCTACTGTACCTTTAATAAACTGCCATCTTCAGTCTGAGAGCCTTTATAAGACCTCTTTAGTTTCCCGCTGCTGATGTTCAACACTCTACAGGAGAGACGAATCAAGATGTTCCATATACAACAGTCAAGCTGTACGGAGGATCAAGGCTATACATAATGTGGCATGTACCTGATGCTTCGGTCCTGACAGCCCACGGCCGCATACTTGCACGTAGGATCAACGTCCATGTCATTCAGAGTAGTTTTACGAACCACATGGTGCGTCCGTTTGAATTCTGTTCCTCTGACGGTCTAAATAAAAGATGTTTAACACATGAACCATACACTGATGTGCATCAGGACAAACACATGAGAGCGTTCAGGTAACCGTTAATATTTGAGTTATGTCTCATTAAATGTTAAATCTTGGATCGGTGCATAATTTAAAAAAAAAGATGTTTTAATGGCATCTAATGAAACACTAGTTGTCCGGTACACTGATGTATTTTCTCAAAGTTATTAATTCAACACCTGTTTCAGGTCAGCAGGTAATCAGAGGAACTACAAGTAGAGGCCGACCGATAGTGGATTGTGCCAATACCGATAACTAAGGTGGTGGGAAATGCCGATAACCGATTAATCAGCTGATAGTTTTTCATTGATTTATAGAATGTAAAAAAAAAAAAAAAAAAGTCTTCTTCTTTCTTTACTATGGCAGACAAAGATACCAAAATTAATATAAAATCCCAGATGCAGATTTTTGTTCAAGCAAAATCTTAATAATCAGAAAATAAATTAAGATTTGGTACATAACACAGAACTTTTAATTATAAACAAGTCCGAAACACATTGGGGACTCTTATTTTGAAATGACTTGATGAAAAAACTAGGGATGCACCGATACCAATTTTTCTCTTCCGATCCGATTCCGATATCGGAAATCTCAGTATCGGCCGATACCGATCCGATACCAGTGTTTTTTTTTTGTTTTTTTTGCATAATCAGTTTAGAATATCTTTACATTATTGTGTGGAACTAATTGTGAGTACTCTTTAATATGTAAAGAAACACAATCCTCTGACTACACATTATTTCAATATAAATGTATATCTTATTAAGAAACACTTTATTATTGGATAATGTAGCAGCAAAATTAACAGTAATTCCAGTATAAGTCTTCAGTAGAAAAGAAACCAGTGTTTTATTTTTTGCCTTTTTATTTCTTCCAAAAATGTTTCAACTTGCATCTGGACTTTAAAGGTTTCAGATCTCTTTTTTGGTAAGACATCTGTCCACTTTTCATTCACAGTTATTTTTTGGAACCCATTCAATTTAAATATTATAATGATGACAATAATAATAATAATAATAATAAATTGTTATTAATATTATTGACGTTTAATTTTAAATACAACAGTAATATATTTAAATCGTGCACTTTTTAAACCCTCACGCTTTTATTTTGACATTCTGAACTCTTCAGGAAGTCCTGTATGTGTCTGTTTGTAGGCAAGTTCACAGTAGTTTAATTCACTTCTTATTCAGATTCTGGTCAAATGCTCCTCCGGTGCCGTTCTAAATGCATATTATAAGTGAACCGAACTATTGAGCATCTACATCTGAGTAGCGCTCAAATATTGCACACGCGTGAAGGATAAAAATATCCGCGAGTGCATCACCAGCCTGTGTGTGAGTTTGTGTCAACAGAGCAGCTGCATTCACTAACGCGCTGGCGCTGCACATACTATATATTTACTTATAAAACACAGTCTTTAGTGATTCACAGAGCTATCGCACGTCTTCAAGTGGCTCTGAATAAAATACACGAGTCATATGAACTGCTTTAATGCTGTTTTTATGGTTCTTTTTTACGTCATTTTTGGAGCTTGACAGTAACGAACATGACTAACACACAGTTTCGGATTTGGATCGAGCTCATCGGACCGATACCCAATCCGTCTAAAAGCTTCAGTATCAGAGCCGATACCGATCCATGTATCAGATCGGTGCATCCTTAGGAAAAAACTATCAGCAACTATCGACAGATTTTTGCCAATTACTGATAGTTCCAAAAAGCAACTATCGGCACCGATTAATCGGTTAAACTGATAATCGGTCTACCTCCAATTGCAAGCACATTTACACTTTTATTTAGCATTAGCTCTATTTCTGAACACTTTTAGATCTTAATGGCTTCATTTGACTGGATTTAAAAAAATATAACATACCAAAATGTACTTTATTTCTGGACACAATATATACATTATATAGTGATATACAGGACTCACCCTGTGAGCGGTGCGGATGTACACACTCTTATCTGCTCCACAACTGATGATACGCACCTTCCCTTCACTGGCTGCAGGATTCAACGAGGAAAACAACATAAATAATTAAATCATTACTAATCTGAACTATGAGGTCAATAAGCACCCGCATAAAATCTATGGCCACAAACTTCAATAGAAAGCTCTGAGGATTGCTGCAGAATACAGAATCTGATGATTTATATACTTATTTTCTCATATTTGAGTTAAACTGTGCACAGATAATGTGAAAACAGATTTCTAATTAAATTCATTAAAACTTTATTCAAATAAAATAGAATTATCTACATTTATTTGTAACATAACATTGCATTATTTATCAAATACAATTTTACAAAATCCTCAATTTGAATCATTGGAGAGATGTCAAATGAAGAGCTGCACAACAGAACACAGATGTGAGATATTTAATACATTGTTATTATAGTTTAATTACAGTAAACATTACGTTACTACACAGAAGTAAAATATTTGTCTTTTTTCCCCATTTCACACGTCCATTTAAATTATTTAGGCTTTTCTGTGTGTTTTTGACAGTAGTTTCTCACCTCCCAGTGTGTGTATTAAACCCCAAAAAGCTGCGATTTAATTATTAAAATATAGTCTGTATGTGCGACACGCTTCAGAGCACACGTGATCATCACGATGTCTTCAGCGATTGAGCGGCAGGGTTCACACATTCATTTTGAAGTGTGCAGCACACGCAGATTAATTATTTAATTAAATCGTAGCCTTTTGTGGTTTAATGGACCCTTTTCACAGACTGTGATGCATTTCCACCTTATTTTGCAACGTTCCGACCGCTGTCATTATCTCGTTTACAACTCAAATGTTTTTGTAATTATCACTACAGCTATCAAATAAACGAAACATATTTTGCACTCTGTTGATACTTAAACTATTCAGTCGGAACAAGACAAGACAGCAGATGAGCACAGAATGTAGTTTATGACAGTAAACCAGTGATGTTGTTTCACAATGCACAGCCGTCAACAAAATGAAACGCATGTGTGTGTTTGACACCTATCCCGAGTCCCGATCATTACCATATTTTTGTACATGTAACAAAACCTTTTTAACGACACAGCCAAACAGTTTTATTACACCAAAATATTTTCCAGGACAAATTATTATTTTCCAGGGCATTCAGGTATTTTTCTCATTTTCCATGACTGGAAAACTGCATTACAAAATTCCAGGTTTTCCAGGACACGTGGGAATCCTGACAGATGATGCAGTTTTCATTGCCAGTTATTTACTCTTATTAGGATTTGAGAAGGTTCTTTGTTAATGCTAACCAGACTAATTATAAACTTTAATAATAATAATAATAATATCATTCTTTATATTTGCAACTGATATACATATATATATATTGAATATTTAAGGTTTTATATATTTACCTATTTATATAATATATATATACACTATATTGCCAAAAGTATTCGCTCACCCATCCAAATAATTGAATTCAGGTGTTCCAATCACTTCCATGGCCACAGGTGTATAAAATGAAGCACCTAGGCATGCAGACTGCTTCTACAAACATTTGTGAAAGAATGGGCCGCTCTCAGGAGCTCAGTGAATTCCAGCGTGGCACTGTGATAGGATGCCACCTGTGCAACAAGTCCAGTCGTGAAATTTCCTCGCTACTAAATATTCCACAGTCAACTGTCAGTGGTATTATAACAAAGTGGAAGCGATGGGAATGACAGCAACTCAGCCACGAAGTGGTAGGCCATGTAAAATGACAGAGCGTGGTCAGCGGATGCTGAGGCGCATAGTGCGCAGAGGTCGCCAACTTTCTGCAGAGTCAATCGCTACAGACCTCCAAAGTTCATGTGGCCTTCAGATTAGCTCAAGAACAGTGCGTAGAGAGCTTCATGGAATGGGTTTCCATGGCCAAGCAGCTGCATTCAAGCCATACATCACCAAGTGCAATGCAAAGCGTCGGATGCAGTGGTGTAAAGCACGCCGCCACTGGACTCTAGAGCAGTGGAGACGCGTTCTCTGGAGTGACGAATCACGCTTCTCCATCTGGCAATCTGATGGACGAGTCTGGGTTTGGCGGTTGCCAGGAGAACGGTACTTGTCTGACTATATTGTGCCAACTGTGAAGTTTGGTGGAGGGGGGATTATGGTGTGGGGTTGTTTTTCAGGAGCTGGGCTTGGCCCCTTAGTTCCAATGAAAGGAACTCTGAATGCTTCAGCATACCAAGAGATTTTGGACAATTCCATGCTCCCAACATTGTGGGAACAGTTTGGGGATGGCCCCTTCCTTCTCCAACATGACTGCGCACCAGTGCACAAAGCAAGGTCCATAAAGACATGGATGAGCGAGTTTGGTGTGGAAGAACTTGACTGGCCTGCACAGAGTCCTGACCTCAACCCGATAGAGCACCTTTGGGATGAATTAGAGCGAAGACTGTGAGCCAGGCCTTCTCGTCCAACATCAGTGTCTGACCTCACAAATGCGCTTCTGGAAGAATGGTCAAAAATTCCCATAAACACACTCCTAAACCTTGTGGAAAGCCTTCCCAGAAGAGTTGAAGCTGTTATAGCTGCAAAGGGTGGGCCGACATCATATTAAACCCTATGGATTAAGAATGGGATGTGACTTAAGTTCATATGCGTCTAAAGGCAGATGAGCGAATACTTTTGGCAATATAGTGTATATATTATATATACAGGTGCATCTCAATAAATTAGAATGTCGTGGAAAAGTTCATTTATTTCAGTAATTCAACTCAAATTGTGAAACTCGTGTATTAAATAAATTCAATGCACACAGACTGAAGTAGTTTAAGTCTTTGGTTCTTTTAATTGTGATGATTTTGGCTCACATTTAACAAAAACCCACCAATTCACTATCTCAAAAAATTAGAATACATCATAAGACCAATAAAAAAAACATTTTTAGTGAATTGTTGGCCTTCTGGAAAGTATGTTCATTTACTGTATATGTACTCAGTACTTGTTAGGGGCTCCTTTTGCTTTAATTACTGCCTCAATTCGGCGTGGCATGGAGGTGATCAGTTTGTGGCACTGCTGAGGTGGTATGGAAGCCCAGGTTTCTTTGACAGTGGCCTTCAGCTCATCTGCATTTTTTGGTCTCTTGTTTCTCATTTTCCTCTTGACAATACCCCATAGATTCTCTATGGGGTTCAGGTCTGGTGAGTTTGCTGGCCAGTCAAGCACACCAACACCATGGTCATTTAACCAACTTTTGGTGCTTTTGGCAGTGTGGGCAGGTGCCAAATCCTGCTGGAAAATGAAATCAGCATCTTTAAAAAGCTGGTCAGCAGAAGGAAGCATGAAGTGCTCCAAAATGTCTTGGTAAATGGGTGCAGTGACTTTGGTTTTCAAAAAACACAATGGACCAACACCAGCAGATGACATTGCACCCCAAATCATCACAGACTGTGGAAACTTAACACTGGACTTCAAGCAACTTGGGCTATGAGCTTCTCCACCCTTCCTCCAGACTCTAGGACCTTGGTTTCCAAATGAAATACAAAACTTGCTCTCATCTGAAAAGAGGACTTTGGACCACTGGGCAACAGTCCAGTTCTTCTTCTCCTTAGCCCAGGTAAGACGCCTCTGACGTTGTCTGTGGTTCAGGAGTGGCTTAACAAGAGGAATACGACAACTGTAGCCAAATCCCTTGACATGTCTGTGTGTGGTGGCTCTTGATGCCTTGACCCCAGCCTCAGTCCATTCCTTGTGAAGTTCACCCAAATTCTTGAATCGATTTTGCTGGACAATCATAAGGCTGCGGTTCTCTTGGTTGGTTGTGCATCTTTTTCTTCCACACTTTTTCCTTCCACTCAACTTTCTGTTAACATGCTTGGATACAGCACTCTGTGAACAGCCAGCTTCTTTGGCAATGAATGTTTGTGGCTTACCCTCCTTGTGAAGGGTGTCAATGATTGTCTTCTGGACAACTGTCAGATCAGCAGTCTTCCCCATGATTGTGTAGCCTAGTGAACCAAACTGAGAGACCATTTTGAAGGCTCAGGAAACCTTTGCAGGTGTTTTGAGTTGATTAGCTGATTGGCATGTCACCATATTCTAATTTGTTGAGATAGTGAATTGGTGGGTTTTTGTTAAATGTGAGCCAAAATCATCACAATTAAAAGAACAAAAGACTTAAACTACTTCAGTCTGTGTGCATTGAATTTATTTAATACACGAGTTTCACAATTTGAGTTGAATTACTGAAATAAATGAACTTTTCCACGACATTCTAATTTATTGAGATGCACCTGTATATATATATACATACATACACACACACACACACACACACACACACACAGTATATATATTAGATATTTAAATAAATATAATGTAATAAAATCAAAAAAAAATATGAAATAAAAATAAGCATTAATATACAATATATTAAATACAGCAATCAGCCACAACATTAAAAGCACCTGCCTAATATTGTGTATGATTGTCGGTGCCAGACGTGATGCACTTATCCTCGTTTAGTTGTACATCTGACCTTCCACATCTCTGCACCAATAATCATCCATGTGATTAGATAATCAGCCAATCGTGTGGCAGCAGTGCATCAAATCATGCAGATACAGGTCAGGAGCTTCAGTTAATGTTCACATCAACCATCAGAATGGGGAAAAATGTGATCTCAGTGATTTGGAGCGTGGCATGATTGTTGGTGCCATTAAAGCAAATATACAGTGAGATTCACTACTCCAAATGCTTTTAAACTCTTTTATAATTTAATGCAGATGTTTTCATTATAAATAATATCAGAATAACAATTTGAGTAAAAGGTAAGGGTAAAATATAATTCTTAATCATATTTTTTTGTCATCTAATATGAAACACTAAACCAAATTTTACATGTAATTGTGTATTTTCAAACTTAAGTTGAATAATGACATGTATAATGACAGACAAATCCCAGTAAAATTGATTCGTCTGAAAGAAAAAAAAACTTCTATGAATTACATACAGGCCTATTAACAGATCAAGATCAAGACACCCATTTATTTTATTAACACTTCTTTTTTAACCCCCTATTTAACCCAATTTAACCCGTGTGTGTGTGTATATAATGCGCACACACACACTCACATACACAGGTCTAAAGTTTTAAAACACTAAGACATTTTGTTTTTAAAGAGAAATTCATGTTTCTATTCACCAAGGATGCATTAGAGATCACAGATATTGCCAAACACATTTGTAATGTTGAAAATTACCATAACGTCATAAAGTTTTACCCATAATGGGAAAGCCCATTTCCAGCAGAACATTCTGTTAAAGAAACCAGTCTAATGTGTGAATCTGGTCCTCAAGAAACCTTCCTTATTATTAGAAGTTAAAAACGGTTGTTAAGTGTGGACATCAACACACCGTCTTTTCCCAGCTGCTGCATCGAGTACACTTGAAGTCACTTTACACTTTGTTGTAGCTGTACAAGTGAACGTTCTGTGGTTTGTATTATTATTATTATTATTATTATTATTGTTGTTTACAGTTATGATTGTTTGTGTTTTCCACCCGATGCAAACAGGACAGATGAAGCTGGAGACGGTAAATGTTTGGATTTGAGGGAGGTGGTTACATATGATTTTTTGACTTTTTCGTTTAGTTTGAAATGTAATTTGAATTTAGCGATTGCTTTTTTTCCTTCAATAAATATATTAAAGAGCAAAAATCAACTGCTTTGGAAATGAAGTGTGTGCAAAAGGATCACCGATCCCTCAATCCACAGCCTAACTTGGAAGGCCGACACACACACAAATCAAATTTAGGTTTTTAAAACGTACAAAAACAATTCTCCAGTCTATTGTTATTTGAAGAAAATAAGACTGTTAGACCTCTTAGATCTTCCTGTCGTGAACTGTTGGCTGTTCCAAGATTGAGATACAAAACAAAATGTAATAGAGCGTTTGTAGTGAACGCCCCTCGATTATGGAACAGCTTCCACTGAAATATTAGATCTGCCGAATCTCTGTCTGTTTTTATGTCTCGTTAAAAACTCATTTGTATAGACTTGCTTTTATTATTACATGAATGTGTTTTAATGTGTGCGTTTTTGTTTTATGTTTTGTGAAGCACTTTGTGATTAATCGCTAAAAAGGGCTATGTAAATAAAATTAATAATAATAAAGTGTAGGCTAGAATAATTCAACCTGGATCTCATCAGGACAGAGAGAGAGAGAGAGAGACAGAGACAGCGAGAGAGAGACAGAGACAGCGAGAGAGAGACAGAGACAGACACAGAGACAGAGAGAGAGAGAGAGACAGAGAGAGAGAGACAGAGAGAGAGAGAGAGACAGAGAGAGAGAGAGAGAGAGACAGACACAGAGACAGAGAGAGAGAGAGACAGACACAGAGACAGAGAGAGCGAGAGAGACAGAGAGAGAGAGAGACAGAGAGAGAGCGAGACAGCGAGAGAGAGAGAGAGAGAGACAGCGAGAAAGAGTGAGAGCGAGAGAGAGAGAGACAGCCACAGACAGAGAGAGACAGACACAGAGACAGAGAGAGAGAGAGCGAGAGAGACAGCGAGAGAGAGAGAGACAGCGACAGAGAGAGTGAGAGAGACAGAGACAGCGAGAGAGAGAGAGAGACAGAGAGACAGCGAGAGCGAGACAGAGAGAGAGAGAGTGTGAGACAGTCACAGACAGAGAGAGAGAGACAGAGAGAGCGAGACAGAGAGAGAGAGCGAGAGAGAGTGAGACAGCGAGACAGAGACAGCGAGAGAGAGAGAGACAGCGAGAGAGACAGACACAGAGACAGAGAGAGAGAGAGACAGAGAGAGCGAGAGAGACAGAGAGAGCGAGAGAGAGACAGAGAGAGCGAGAGAGAGACAGAGAGAGCGAGACAGCGAGACAGAGTGAGACAGCGAGACAGAGACAGCGAGAGAGAGAGAGACAGCGAGACAGAGACAGCGAGAGAGAGAGAGACAGCGAGACAGAGACAGCGAGAGAGAGTGAGACAGCGAGAGAGACAGACACAGAGACAGAGAGAGAGACAGAGAGAGCGAGAGAGACAGAGAGAGCGAGACAGCGAGAGCGAGAGAGACAGCGAGAGACAGAGAGAGAGAGAGAGAGAGACAGAGAGAGAGAGAGAGAGTGTGAGACAGCCACAGACAGAGAGAGACAGACACAGAGACAGAGAGAGCGAGACAGCGAGACAGAGACAGCGAGAGAGAGTGAGACAGCGAGACAGAGACAGTGAGAGAGAGAGAGACAGCGAGAGAGACAGACACAGAGACAGAGAGAGAGAGCGAGAGAGACAGAGAGAGAGAGAGAGCGAGAGAGACAGAGAGAGCGAGAGAGACAGAGAGAGCGAGAGAGACAGAGTGAGACAGCGAGAGAGAGAGAGACAGCGAGAGAGAGACAGCGAGAGAGAGAGAGACAGCGAGAGAGAGAGAGACAGCGAGAGAGACAGAGAGAGCGAGAGAGACAGAGAGAGCGAGAGAGACAGAGAGAGCGAGAGAGACAGAGAGAGCGAGAGAGACAGAGACAGCGAGACAGCGAGAGCGAGAGACAGAGCGAGAGAGACAGCGAGAGACAGAGCGAGAGACAGAGAGAGAGAGAGACAGAGAGAGAGAGACAGAGAGAGAGAGAGTGTGAGACAGCCACAGACAGAGACAGAGAGAGAGAGACAGAGAGAGAGAGAGTGTGAGACAGCCACAGACAGAGACAGACACAGAGACAGAGAGAGAGAGACAGAGAGAGCGAGACAGAGACAGAGAGAGAGAGTGAGACAGCGAGACAGAGACAGCGAGACAGAGACAGCGAGAGAGAGAGAGACAGCGGGAGAGACAGACACAGAGACAGAGAGAGAGAGACAGAGAGAGCGAGAGAGACAGAGAGAGCGAGAGAGACAGAGAGAGCGAGACAGCGAGACAGAGCGAGACAGCGAGACAGAGAGAGACAGCGAGAGAGAGAGAGACAGCGAGAGAGAGAGAGACAGCGAGAGAGAGAGACACAGAGAGAGAGAGAGACACAGAGAGAGCGAGAGACACAGAGAGAGCGAGAGACACAGAGAGAGACAGAGAGAGCGAGAGAGACAGCGAGAGCGAGACAGCGAGACAGCGAGAGCGAGACAGCGAGACAGCGAGAGCGAGACAGCGAGACAGCGAGAGCGAGAGACAGAGCGAGAGAGACAGCGAGAGACAGAGCGAGAGACAGACAGAGAGAGAGAGACAGAGAGAGAGAGAGTGTGAGACAGCCACAGACAGAGACAGAGAGAGAGAGACAGAGAGAGAGAGAGTGTGAGACAGCCACAGACAGAGACAGACACAGAGACAGAGAGAGAGAGACAGAGAGAGCGAGACAGAGACAGAGAGAGAGAGTGAGACAGCGAGACAGAGACAGCGAGAGAGAGTGAGACAGCGAGACAGAGACAGCGAGAGAGAGAGAGACAGCGAGAGAGACAGACACAGAGAGAGAGAGAGAGACAGAGAGAGAGAGAGACAGAGACAGAGCGAGAGAGACAGAGCGAGACACAGAGCGAGAGAGACAGAGCGAGACACAGAGCGAGAGAGACAGAGCGAGACACAGAGCGAGAGACACAGAGCGAGAGAGACAGAGCGAGACACAGAGCGAGAGAGACAGAGCGAGACACAGAGCGAGCGAGACACAGAGCGAGCGAGACAGAGCGAGCGAGACAGAGCGAGCGAGACAGAGCGAGCGAGACACAGAGCGAGAGAGACACAGAGCGAGAGAGACACAGAGCGAGAGAGACACAGAGCGAGAGAGACAGAGCGAGAGAGACACAGAGCGAGAGAGACAGAGCGAGAGAGACAGAGCGAGAGAGACAGAGCGAGACACAGAGCGAGAGAGACAGAGCGAGACACAGAGCGAGAGAGACAGAGCGAGAGAGACAGAGCGAGACACAGAGCGAGACACAGAGCGAGCGAGACAGAGCGAGCGAGACAGAGCGAGAGAGACAGAGCGAGCGAGACAGAGCGAGCGAGACAGAGCGAGCGAGACAGAGCGAGCGAGACAGAGCGAGCGAGACAGAGCGAGCGAGACAGAGCGAGAGAGACAGAGCGAGAGAGACAGAGCGAGACACAGCGAGAGAGCGAGACACAGAGAGAGAGCGAGACACAGAGAGAGAGCGAGACACAGAGAGAGAGCGAGACACAGAGAGAGAGCGAGACACAGAGAGAGAGAGCGAGACACAGAGAGAGAGAGCGAGACAGCGAGAGAGAGAGCGAGACAGCGAGAGAGAGAGCGAGACAGCGAGAGAGAGAGCGAGACAGCGAGACAGCGACAGAGACAGCGACAGAGACAGCGACAGAGACAGCGACAGAGACAGCGACAGAGACAGAGACAGCGACAGAGACAGCGAGAGCGAGAGCGAGAGAGACAGCGAGAGAGACAGCGAGAGAGACAGCGAGAGAGACAGCGAGAGAGACAGCGAGAGAGAGTGAAGTGGACGGTCCAGATGCAGGACAAGAAGAAAAGCAGCTTCAGTGAGCAGCACAAGGACAGAATGCAACATTTAAATAAACATCATCATTTGTAATGTCTTAATATCTTCATTCTTGAATCAATTTAATGCATCCTCGCTGAATATATGTTAATCGATTAAATTCTTTTAATCAAATTAATTACATGGTATGCCGATTAATTACAATTAAAATCGCATATGTAAATATTTGCAGAGAAAGCCCCTCAAATAACAATAATTCAATCTATAATTATTAAGTAATTGTTAAATAGTTATATTTAAATAATTACAAATATATTATTATTATTATTATTATTATAAAAATAATAATACAGATAATTTAAATGGATTACATTATTTAGGCACACAAGTTAAGCATTAAAAAAGTCAATGGAAAAAGTGGCTTTAGAAAGTAATATATTAATTATTTGCATGTTATTGAACATAAGCTAATCATTGTCCTACAGTTCACAGCAATCCATTTTACAATCTAATTCATCAATCAGTCAGAGATTTATTATAAGGGCTTGTTTAAGGACTCGTCAATGTACATCTGCGTCAGACGGACACTTTTGGAGCGTCTCGGTTGCGTTGCGTCATAAACGTACAGTTTTTAGGTCGCTGTGTCAAGTTAAATGAAGTTTAATACTTAGAAAAACACGTCTTGAGATCCCTACGTTAATTACGCTCCATCAAGCTGTGTTTGAACACAGGAACGTGTTCTCGTGTTGTGCTGTCGGTAAGTGTGGTTTGTTCTCTGTATAAGCTGCACGTTACCTGTACAGAGAGTTTCACTTACTGCCCCCTGGAGAAAACAGGTGCTACTCCACGCTTCAATTGCTCAGATATACGGAATACTCCTTATTACAGACCGGGACATTATTAAAGGTGCTGTAAGCGATTTTAGCCGTTCTACTTCCACAAAAGCCATTGAATTAGCCACGCCCCTCTTTCCAAAACCCAAAGATACCAAATGAGCTTTGAGACCGACATCGTGCAGAAACGTTCGTTAAAAACAACAGCAGTAAAATAGCGCCCTCAACTGACAACTGTTATGAACAACATGGCATAAAAATGGCATTAAGCCTCAATAATTTGCTGCAACTACAATACTATGAGAACGAGCAAAATGATTGACAGGCAGAAAGTGTCAGAGACTGCAGACACATTTTTGTTTACTGTTTGTAGAGTGATGAGATATCACACAACACTTATTTCATCTTTCAGGTAGTAGGACATTTTTTTTTGCATACCTTTCCATAAAAATACAAAATAAAAATTACAGCACCTTTATTTGCATTCATTTTAACGTGTTATTTTTTTGTATAATTAATTGCACAGAATTAATGCATTAAATTAACAGCCCTAATATATACAGTATATATATATTTTATTTTTTGCCAGGGCAAGTAAAATCTAAACTACTGACCCGACCAGGCCAGCAGAAACACAAAGCAGATTGTATATATTACACAAAACCAAAAAAAGCTGGTAATACATCTACAAAATAATATACTTCAGCTGGAAAAGGATGAAAAGGCAAATTCTTCAAATCATTACAGACTGGTTTATAATTCTCAAACCATTCTTACTGAAGCTCCTAATATCATCACATTTTATTCTCGTAATTTTAAATTGGCAAAATGCACATCAACATTATTCAATACATCTCATAAAACAAAGCCTTTACATTTTAAAGGCATAAAAACACATATACATGATCAATGTGACAAACACAGCACGGGACCGATGACCTGAAACTCTCTCACACTGACCCCGGGTCAGAGGGCTTCCTGAACTCGGTCACATTACTGTCTCTCAACTGTTATTTGAATCAAAAGTGTTGACCAAACTGAAAAATGATGTGAACATACAGACAAAAGGAGTGAAATTCTCTCACCTCTCCTGTGACGAGATATTTGCCATCGGAGGAGAACGACAATGTGCTGATAGTTTTTCTAAAGGAGATGATTCACAACATGTGACATCAGAAAAACATGCAACACAAAGCACTATAATATGGATGTCCTCTGGGAGACTAAAAATGATTATTATCTGATATTATGATATTGTGTGTGATTGTTCACCTGGATGAGTTGATGAGGTGCTGTTGTCTGTTTTTTGCTGGATTCAGTAACACAACGACACACCTGAATGACACACAGGAACAAACAGTGAGAATCACTCTATTTACTCCACATACGGGTCTATAAGTCCATGAACAGTGCAAAAGTCTGAACTAATCAGTGCATTTTTACTAAAAGCTGCTTAATCTTCCTAATACTCATGGGAAAAAGCTGTAATGAACCGAGATCTCTCGTTGATCTGAAGAGCTGCGTTCCTTTTAAAGGGACAGTTCAGCCAAAAATGAAAATTCTCTCATCATTTACTCATCCTCATGCCATCTCAGATGTGTGCCTTTCTTTCTTCTGCTGAACACAAATGAAGATTTTTTACAAGAATATTTCAGCTCTGTAGGTCCATACAATGCAAGTGAATGGTGACCAGAACTTTGAAGCTCCCAAAAGCACATAAAAGCAGCAAAAGTTATCCAGACGACTCCAGTGGTTTAATCCATGTCTTCTGAAGTGATACGATAGGTGTGGGTGAAAAACAGATCAATATTTAAGACCTTTTTTTTTTTTTTTACTATAAATCTCCACTTTCACATTCTTCTTTTCTTGTTTTTGGTGATTCACATTCTTCATGCATATCGGCACCTACTGGATGGGGGGGATTTATAGTGAAAAAGGACTTAAATATTGATCTGTTTTTCACTCACACCTATCATATCACTTCAGAAGACATGGATTAAACCACTGGAGTCTTATGGATTACTATTATGCTGCTTTTATGTGCTTTTTGGAGCTTGAAAATATTGGCACCCATTCACTTGCATTGTACGGACCTACAGAACTGAACTATTCTTCTAAAAACCTTCATTTGTGTTCATCAGAAGAAAGAAAGTCATACACATCTGGGATGGCATGAGGGTGAGTAAATGATGACAGAATTTTCATTTTTGATGAACTGTCCCTTTAAGGCCATCATCAACATATCTATTAGAAACACTTGTACACTGATGCAGAACTTAGCTTCACAAAATGTTCAGATTACCTTTGTATTCTTTAAAAATGTACGCCTACATTTAGTGGCCTTTTTATGCAAGCATAGGCCCAAACATTTAATGTTTTTACACCTGAACTCACCCGGCTGGATACGCCACTGTCCCAGAGTTTGGGTCACATGTTAAACCGCTGGTTCCTGCAGTCGTGATACCCAGAACTCTCTCTAACGTCACCTGAGAAGAGACACATTCACAAGAACAGTTCATGTAACAGGACGAACAGCAAAGACAGAAATCAAAATTCATGGAAAACAGAACATCAATTTTCATAGTGCGCCTTTAAAGGATTGTTGTCAAGGCACTTTAAAAAGTAAAAGCAAAATACAAACCATATACATCAACACATGACACAACAATATAAAGTATAATAAGAGTTAATGATGGAAATAAATAAGTGAAATATCTCCTGTAAAAAAATAAATAATAATAATGAATAAATGTAAGTTTTTTTAGACTAATTTCTCTGGGTAACATGTTCCATAATCTTGGTGCATATAGTGGGAAATAATGTCCATAAAGATAGTGAGTTCTGAACTAGAGATCTTCCACTGGTCATCTGATAACACGAGCACAGAGTAAACACAAGAGAAAGATTGTGCTGATGTGTTTATTTTCATCAGTCAATATTATATTGAGTACTTCGAAACATTACATGTGCAAACTAAAGACATCGGTGTTCTTCAGGTGTTCATATACTGCTGGTGTTGTGGATGTGTGACAGGAAGACAAACACCAGAATTAATCCAAAACATACTGACTAGACTGTACATAGTGTGTGTGTGTGTACGTGTAGTGTATATGTGTGTGTTTGTGTGAGTGTGTAGTGTGTGTGTGTGCGCGCAAGTGTGTTTCTGTGTGTGTGTTTGTGTGAGTGAGAGAGAGTGTGTGTGTTTGTGTGTGTGCAAGTGTGTGCGCAAGTGTGTTTGTGTGTACGTGTAGTGTATGTGTGTGTTTGTGTGAGTGTGTACTGTGTATGCAAGTGTGTTTCTGTGTGTGTGCAAGTTTGTGTGTTTGTATGAGTGAGAGAGTGTGTGTGTTTGTGTGAGTGTGTAGTGTATATGTGTGTGTTTGTTTGAGTGTGTGTGTGTGTGTGAGTTTCTGTGTATGTGTAGTGTATATGTGTGTGTTTGTGTGAATGAGAGAGAGTGAGTGTGTGTGTGTTTGTTTGTGTGAGTTTCTGTGTGTGTGTGTGTGTGTGTGTTTGTGTGAGTGAGAGAAAGAGAGTGAGTGTGTGTGTGTTTGTTTGTGTGAGTTTCTGTGTGTGTGTGTGTGAGTGAGTGAGTGAGTGAGTGAGTGAGTGAGTGAGTTTGTGTATATGTGTGTGTTTGTGTATATGTGTAGTGTATATGTGTGTGTTTGTGCACAAGTGTGTTTCTGTGTGTGTGTGTGTGTGTGTGTGTGTGTGTGTGCCAATGAATAAAAGGATTGAGGTTACAATACTAGACACACTGACAAGATCATCTGTCTGCTGGAAAGAACAACATGAACTAAATGCACAACTTCTAAAAACAACAACAACATCAACACAACATAATTGTTACATAAAATAAATTAGCAAGACAATCTAAATTATAACTAAGACAAACTAATGAAAATCACCAACAATAATACTGTAACAGTTACTGTTTTGATTGATAATTACAAAGATTGATACAAAAAAAGATACAAAACTGTTCCCAGCGACAAACATCAGATTACACACAACAGTCACAACTAACAGTGTGTGAACAGTAATGATCAATACAGACGAGCAGGTAAAGAGAGTTTTATTGACTTGATTTACCTTACTGGACAGATTCTCGTTCATTCGACATCGATTCTTCCTCAGTTTAATTGAAGGCGAGCGCAGAAGACTTTTAATCCGACTTTTAATAGTTGAACCCTCCATAATCCTTCAACATTTAATTCACGAATATAAGTGTTAAACACAGTAAATACTGCAGTAAAGTGACGAGACACTCGATCAGATGTGATTGAATCAACTCTGTGAACTCCAGCTTATAAACGTATCCATCAATCTGATTGGTCCTTGTGTCTGATGACGTTCAGCCTGTTTACATATTCATGAGTATGTTTCATATATACAGTATATATACACATCTAAGCCAATGTAACCTTTTGTTACACTACTGACATTGATCTAAACTGTGGTGAACATGAAGAAAAATCTTCAATCATTTTTTTTTTAATGTTTCATAGAAATTCTATATCTAGATTTATTTGTACGATTCACATTTATTTTTTTAACATGAAATAATAAATGAATAAACATGGAAAATTTGTAAAAAAAATAATAATAAAGTTTAAAAATGATAATCGAGGTAAATTTGGACCGTTTTTGTAGCTGACAAATGAAACATCTTCAAATTCAAATTTTGATTGTTTATGTTTGTCATCAACATGTTTAACACTTCACCATCAGCAATGTTACATGTTTCTGGTTATAATATTAATATAGATTCATGAGTAGGGGTGAGGGTATAAAGTTTTATGTTAAGGACAATATCAGATGGTTTATGAATAAATGTTTCCCTCTCACCACAAATGTCTAGAATTATTGTATTTATCGAACACCTTCATATAATGATCTTTATGATAAATTATATAAACTTCTTAAGGCTTGTGATCTTACTTGGCGATCTAAACATTAATTGTTTGATCAAATTTATAGGAAAAACATAAAAAATATAAATAGCAGTTTTGATTTGACGCAGCTTGCAGATCTTCTGAAACACAAATCGATCTGATTTTTAGTGATAACCTGATCATGTAATGTTTCAATATGATGACAGGGCTGTCTGGTCATAATCTGACACTTATAGCAAAGAAATTGACAAAGAAAATGTTTTTATTAATCGAATATCTGATCATTTCAAAATACCAAAAGGTGAGGTCAATAATTTGAGAAAGGCATTAGATTATATAAATTGGACATATTATACTGAAATGGATGCCAATGTTCTTATGAATACGATTCAAAATATTATTAACAGCTTCATGAGACAAATTAGAAATTAAACTAGGAAGAAAAATGGAGAATGTTTGGTTTCTCATGAAACAAAGAGATAATGCATTGAAGCAGTTTCTTAAATCTATAAGGGAACATGAAAAGCAACACTTTAATAAGGAATAAAGTAATAAGTGAAATCAGAAAAGCGAAATGTTAAATTACTAGATGAAGGAAGAGGGAATGTAAAATCAATATGGGAAAATCTGAGAAACCAAATAGGAAATGATAAAAAGCCAGTGAGAGATATAGAACTTGAGCTGGAATGATCATGGTGTGATAGCAGATATTTTTAATAATTATTTTGTGGATTAATGCTCTCACAAAGTCTTTCTGTCCACAGACTCAGTGTTTTAATTTAGAGAATAATGTTCAGTCATAAGGAGGTGTCTGAGGTGTTAAATGACCTTTAACCCGTTATCAACCTCTCAATAATGCATGGAAGTTTTCCCACTGGATGGAAATATGGAGTAGTCACACTGATGTATAAATCTGGAAATCATGCAGACATTATTAATTATAGACCGATAAGCATTCTTCCAGTCATGTCTAAAGTTGCTGAGAAATGTGTAGTAGAACAATTAGTTTTACATCTTAATAACAGTCCTGTTTCTCTTCATCTCATGCAGTCTGGTTTCAGAATAAACAGTGAAACTGCAAACGGTTTTCTGTTGGAAAACATTCAAGCAAAGATGGAGCAGTTGGTGCTATTGTTCTTGATTTTCAAAAAAGCATTTGACACTGTAAATCAGGATATTTGACTTGCTAGGCTAACAAATTTTCATTTTTCAGTTGGTGCTATCAAGTGGTTTAAATCTTACCTAGAGAATAGGAAACAGTGTGTAAGAGTGTGCAACATAACATCTGAATATTTAGATTATAATGTTGGAGTCCCGCAGGGGTCTATTTTAGGGCCGTTGTTGTTCAGTTTATATGTTAATGATCTTCCAAATGTTTGTCCTTTCGGATGTTACCTGCCAAATGTATTCTGATGATGCTGTTATTTATGTTCATGCAATAAGCAACGGGCTGCACAGAGATGATCTTCTGCAATTGTTCAGGTTTCAAAATGGTTTACCAAATCATGTTTGCACATCAATGTCAAGAAAACAGAATTTATTTTTTTTTACAAAAAGAGCAAATTCTGCCGGAAGTATATGTCCAGGAACAGAAGCTTGATACAGTCAAAGAATTGAAATATTTAGTAATAATAATTGATTCTCAGCTTTCTTTTAAAAAACATGTGAAGAAGTGAATACAGTGGAAGTCAATCTAGCCAACTTTAGATTAATTAGAAACAGCTTGACTAAAGATGCAGCAGTGTTATTCATGAGTGCTATGATTCTTCTTCCACATATTACATATTACATGACTACTTGGACACAAACATGTCCATTCTTAAGCCTGTTGAAACTGTCTATAAGCAAGCTCTTAAGGTATTAGACTATAAAGTCAAATAGTTTCCATCACTGTGGTATTTTAATTAAGTATTCTTTTTTGTGCTGGGAGCATCTGTTAAGATTTGCTGATTTTGTGTTGGTTTTTAAGATTCTGAATGGTTTTGCTCCACTCATATTCAAGGAGTACATTAATAAAACAACAGGAAGGTACACAAGAGCTGGTACAAAGGGTGATTATAACACTAATGTTTAGTCAATCATCCTTTGCTTTTAGAGGAACCCATGACTGGAATAGACTTCCAATAGAATTAAAACATCAAACTAATCATGTTGGTTTCTCTAAACAATTAAACATTTGGTTGATGTCAAATAAAAACTGTCAACATTTATAGGTGTTTAGTGTAATATTTAGTTTTTTATTAATTGAAATTTGTTTTTATGTGATTGTGTTTTTTCTCTCTTTTCCTTCTTTCTCCTTTTTTAACATCAAACTGCTCACTACAGATGAAACTCAGCCATCTTGGCTAATTCTGACACATTTTACATTGATATTTTGTTTCTTAATGTGTACTGTCTCTGATTAAATAAATAATAACAAACACCTTAAAGCACACATTTTACATACTCCTTAACCAAATACATTTAACTTGAGATTTAATGGTAGAAAACATTCCCTGTCTTAGGTCAGTTAGGATCACTACTTTATTTTAAGAATGTGAAATGTCAGAATAATAGTAGAGAGAATGATTTATTTCAGCTTTTATTTCTTTCATCACATTCCCAGTGGGTCAGAAGTTCACATACACTTTGTTAGTATTTGGTAGCATTGCCTTTAAATAGTTTAACTTGGGTCAAATGTTTTGGGTATCCTTCCACAAGCTTCTCACAATAAGTTGCTGGAATTTTGTCCCATTCCTCCAGACAGAACTGGTGTAACTGAGTCAGGTTTGTAGACCTCCTTGCTCACACACGCTTTTTCAGTTCTGCCCACAAATTTTCTATCGGATTGAGGTCAGGACTTTGTGATGGACACTCCAATACCTTGACTTTGTTGTCCTTAAGCCATTTTGCCACAACTTTGGAGGTATGCTTGGGGTCATTGTCCATTTGGAAGACCCATTTACGACCGAGCTTTAACTTCCTGGCTGATGTCTTGAGATGTTGCTTCAATATATCCACATAATTTTCCTTCCTCATGATGCCATCTATTTTGTGAAGTGCACCAGTCCCTCCTGCAGCAAAGCACCCCCACAACATGATGCTGCCACCCCCATGCTTCACGGTTGGAATGGTGTTCTTCGGCTTGTAAGCCGCACCTTTTCCTCCGAACATACAATGGTCATTATGGCCAAACAGTTCAATGATTGTTTCATCAGACCAGAGGACATTTCTCCAAAAGTAAGATCTTTGTCCCCATGTGCACTTGCACACTGTAGTCTGGCTTTTTTATGGTGGTTTTGGAGCAGTGGCTTCTTCCTTGCTGAGCAGCCTTTCAGGTTATGTCGATATAGGACTCGTTTTACTGTGGATATAGATACTTGTCTACCTGTTTCCTCCAGCATCTTCACAAGGTCCTTTGCTGTTGTTCTGGGATTGATTTGCACTTTTCACACCAAACTACGTTCATCTCTAGGAGACAGAATGTGTCTCCGTCCTGAGCGGTATGATGGTTGTGTGGTCCCATGGTGTTTATACTTGTGTACTATTGTTTGTTCAGATGAACGTGGTACCTTCAGGTGTTTGGAAATTGCTCCCAAGGATGAACCAGACTTGTGGAGGTCTACAATTATTTTTCTGAAGTCTTGGCTGATTTCTTTTGATTTTCCCATGATGTCAAGCAAAGAGACACTGAGTTTGAAGGTAGGCCTTAAAATACATCCACAGGTACACCTCCAATTCAGTACACCTCCTATCAGAAGATAATTGGCTAATTGTCTAAAGGCTTGACATCATTTTCTGGAATTTTCCAAGCTGCCTAAAGGCACAGTTAACTTAGTGTATGTAAACTTCTGACCCACTGGAATTGTGATATAGTCAATTAAAAGTGAAACAATCGGTCTGTAAACAATTGTTGGAGAAATTACTCCTGTCATGCACAAAGTAGATGTCCTAAATCTTGCCAAAACTATAGCTTGCTAATATTAAATCTGTGGAGTGGTTAAACATTTTTTTTAATGACTTCAACCTAAGTGTATGTAAACTATATATATATATATATATATATATATATCTCAAGGTAAACTTCACATTTTTTGTAGCATGTTTTCTCACATTCGACACCTCATACTGTACAAGTTCAGATTGAAACATTTAAATACTTCATTAGCTGAGGAACAATACTACAATTATTAGGTATGCCCCAAAGAACATTATACATATATAAACAAAAGACACCTCAAAACAGTAGCTCGAGGCCAGTGTTTTTCAATAAACTATAACATCAGGACATAAAAGTGGATTGAATGAAAAAATCAAAATAATTAGTAACATTATTAACAATATCCACTTAACTCATAAAACTGTACAATATTAATGCACAGAAAAATAATCTAGATATTTTTGTTACATTCCTCTTTATTTACGAGCATGAGAAAGTTAATGCAAGTTAGGATTTCTTTAGTATTAATTCAGTGATCCTAAATTACACAGAAGCATTGCAAAATATGACCATGATTAAAAACGAAATGAAAATAAATCTGTAATTAATTTCATTTGTACAATAATGTTACTAATAAACAAGAAGCCATAGCATATTGCCCCAATGTGGGGTTTATGAGGTCATAATCAAGTCATATCCTGAGTAATATTAATACATTATTTTTACGAAAACCTCTCATTACTGTTGTAAATCTATGTTCAGACGTAGTGTAATGCTTTCCTTTTAACTGAAACGTAAAGACAAGATGAAAAACTGAGAATTGTGACCATCACCAACAGCAAATCAAAAGTATTTCTATCCCACAATTTAGGCAACATTGGGGATATTACTCTGGTAATGCTCCAGAATACTGCAGTATACATAATTCTGTCTTTTTCACTGTGGTATTCTCTGTGTGAATTACATCAGCATTAAATGAGGACTCTTTGAAGAGCACATCTCACTTTATAAGGCACTGTTTTCCATTTTCCATTTCAGAAGTGCTGCTCTTTCAGATGTCACTCTTTATAAAGCTGCTTGTCTTTGTTGGAGTCCTGAGATCATGAAGTTCCAGTCACATCCTGCCGACAGGGTCCTAAATCTTGTTAAATGACATCAGCACTATGCTGGGCAAACGTAAGAGTTTATTTGCCACTAAAGACAAAAAACAACAAACAAACACATGAATATGTTACTGTAAATATTGTCAGAAAACAGCTTTAACAGTTTGATAAAACTGGTTGATACTACTGATTGCAAAAACTATTTTAGAGGTTTAAAGCCATTAAAAAAGGTACTCACCTGATTGGTTGGATGCAGTGGTTTCTGGTGTAGTTTGGGGTGATGAGGGAGTTTTCTGTTGTAAAGCTGTTCCTGCATATGAAAAAGCAACACATTTATATTGCATTATAATCTCAACACATACACATAAACAACAAGAAAGGTAAACAGATATGTAATGTATTGGAATAAGACTTGATGTCTTCTGTACCAGTAAGCTGTGAGATGAGAGCATGATAATGTGAATGTTTCTCAGTCAAAGCCCTTTTCTTCTCCATCAGAGATCTGCTGCGCTCCTCAAGATCTTCAATCATCTGACGAGCCTAAAAAAATAATGACTCAAGTCAAACATTCACCTCAAGTTTCATTGAAACTAATGTCACAGTCCAGAGACAAAGAGTTCTAAATACCTCAAAGAATTAACAGTGATTAAAAAAGATGATCAGAAATACAGTATTAACCCTCCTATGGTATTCGGTCATTTTTGACCGAAATAAATTTGACTCATTTAATAAAAAAGGTTTCCTTTATCTGAGCAGTACAAGACTTGGTGACTTTTCATCCATTTGCCATCTGAACATACACACACACATAAAAAAAAAAAGATAATAAAAATGGCTTGATTCGATAAGTCTAAGTGGTCATAATTGTTTTTTTATAAAATAAAATTGCGACACCTTTGGTATTCATGGTCAAAATTGACCGACTACTGAAAATGAATGGGAAAGACCAAAAAACAGAGAATGTTTTTTAATCTGTCAATACAATCAATAAATCAGCCACAATGTAGAAAAAACAGACAGAAATTACAGGGTGAGACTCTAAAACATCCTCAGTGCAAAAATACACACCCACTCACACACAAACACACATACATACACATCCACACACACACACACTAACATACACATCCACACACACACGCACACACTTCTACACACAAACACACTTCTACACACAAAAATGAACTGGTGAGACTATAACAGAGCTTTTTTTTTTTTACATTTGTTAAAAAAAAAAAAGAAAAATCAGTCATAACACTAAACACACACTCAAAAATGAAGGGGTGAGACGATAAAACACTCACAATGCAGAACCACGCACACACACTTATTTACTTATTTGTATATGCAAATGAATGGTAATTTAGAAATTAATCCCAAAATAAATGGAGAATTTTATTGTTCTTCTAGGAAGAACTTTAATCATTATCATCATCAAATAATAAAAAAAAGGGTTACACATCTGACCAAAGGGAGTTGCCCTTTTTCAATACCATAGGAGGGTTAAAAAACTCTGTGTAGAACATTTAGTAGTTCTTGATGCCATTTGTTTATGACCCACCTGATTGAGAATGTCTTGATCGTTTATTTTAACATGTTCTTCAACGTTCAGAGTCATTTTCAAAGAATCAAAACACTGCTGCAATTCAACCTGATGTTTCCGTTTTCTTGCAGTATGATTCAGATGCCATGTTCGCTTATATAGCGGCAGATCAGACATGCATTCCACCGGTTGAGAGTCCATTCGACTGTTCTGAAGGGCAAAAAAGCATTTTTTCATTGAGCATTGAGGCTACGTCCACATTAATCCAGATACATTTGAAAAAGACGTTTTCGAAACGCTCTCCATCCACATTGTCATTTTCAAGCGTTTTCCAAAAGTTGCTCGTCCACACTAAAACGCATGAAAACTCTTAAATCCCCTTCCTGCGCATGCGAAAAATCACCATTCCATGTACGGTCTGAAACGCAATTCTCCTGTGTTTCATCGCTGGACAGCAATTCTGAGTAAACTTTGCGTCTCCTTTGAAGGAATGCATTGTGATGGTTTTACAAAGTAACATTTATCTTTAACAACGCTCTCAAAGTGAATAACAGACACAATAACGGCGCTACAATGTGGGCCGCCATCTTGATGGTTTTAGGTTGAACGGATCGCATGACATCAAATATGTAATCGTTTTCAGATATCTCCGTCTTCCCCGTCCACACTACAATGCGATGGTGTTTTTAAATGTATCCACTTAGGAGAGCGTTTTCGAAAAGCTCAGTTTTTGCTGTCAAAAACGATGTCTCAGTGTGGACGAAGGCTAAAATGTACAGAAAAAGATGAGTTTTCAATCTAAAACGTGTAAGTATGTACGTAGCCTTAGACTCATCGCGCCCTTTCGCACTCTGACTCCCTATGAGCAAATAGGCCTTACGAAATAAAAGGTGATAAATGTTTAACATCATTATGAATAAGACCACTATAACATATACACACCGGACAGAAAGCATGTCCAGATGAATCACATCATTTAATAACATCGTCGGATTGAACAGCAGCTGGATGTGCAGGAGATCCAGTACGAGGTATTATTGTTCTTCTGGTAACTAGTAAGTGTAACGAAAATGCCGTTTCTGACCATTTTAGTCCCGTAGGCGAGACTGCTGTTGTTGACGGGGGTAGGCGGTGGTGTATTAGGGACTTGTGCGGCGATCTCGTTATTGCCGTTCCTGTTTGCCAGAGTGATCTCATCATCGGTGGTGTGTGTGTGTGTGTCCACCTTGTAAATGTGATGTCAATGTTCACTCTGGTTTTACTCCGTTCTCTGTCTCAGTGTCTTTTAGCAAGTGTCTGAATTTTGGCTTTAACATCTGTAGGTGAAGCTAAATTTCTTTTCCTCTCATGTCTGCCATGGTTCATATTCTCCCGGTTAAACAGCTAGTTCAAGTAGTCACGCCCCAAACTCACGCTATAGGTTGAGCTATAAAGGGATGGGTGGAGCTGAGCGGGCCGCTCAAAATATAAACATCAATGTTTTGATAGTACCTTGGAGACTCAGTGTTTATACATCTGGGGAACGTACACCCACAAATGGCTTACTTATATTTGTCAACGAACAGTAAACTGGGATAGTAGAACGTATTTTGACATCAAAAAAGTTACATACTTCACCAAGTGCACACTACACGACTTTCAGTTGGAACGCTGCGCACACTAAACACCTCAAAGCCTTTTTTTATTTCGGTCAAGTTGGTGCGTACACAACACGAGTGACTGCAGACTGGATGTATCAACGATTCGTCCCCAACTGAAGTGACAATCCCGAAATTAATTCACAAACTCACGCACATAGCAACGAGAGAGTTTTTCTGTAATAGCCAGATGTTGTTCTAGAAAAAGTCTTTATCCGTCACTCTGGACTGAGTAGTAACATTTCCGTCATGATCTATTTTTATCCGTCAAACATGTTTTAATTTTAAAAGCACTAGGCTACAATCAGGGGCGTAGCATCCATTATAATGCCATTACAGTGGATAGGCCTATATGGTATATTTTTCGACGACTCATGCTTGAGACTGGTGAAACCAATGAGTTATAGGGTGAAAGTTCTACCTGTCAATCAACCGCTGCACTAAAACAAGTTTTTTAAACTTTGCAGATTTAAGTGCGTACACACATACATGCACAAGTTCATGGAAATTTCCAGTGTGTCTGATACCAACATAAATGGTCACAGATGTGAAGCACACACATCTCTGGAGCTCAGTTACAGTAACACATTTACTCCACTAAAATAACCGGCAACTCTGCTCTAAATGTAATATCTGTGCTTATACTAAATACAAGTTGTGGAGGTGGGGGACGTGGTCGAGCGCCGATTTGTGAATGGAGAGCGAGACCAGGAGACAAGAGCGGTAAGGAGTTACACCTGTGGGTAATTTACTAACAGCTGTTCTGTGTTGCAGTGAGAGGCGACAGAGAGATAAAAGGGAAGATGAGAGCCACAGAGGCGGAGAGTGACACAAGCTTGCTCTGTGTGTGTGTGTGTGTGTATTAATGTGACACTGAAAAGTGACACATTTTTGAAAATATTGATGAGAAAGCTGAGACATGAGATTTTTTGGCTCCTGCTTCCCAACATATTGCTCTCCCTCTTGCACTCCCTCTTAATTTCATTGGCTGTTGGTCATCGCCCGTCTCTCGGTCATTGGGACAGTGTGCACACCTGACGACTTGATCAGATTTCAAACAGGTTTGAAATTCATCAAGAGTGATCCGAGACTTCTAGTTGCAGACTCAAAACATCAAAGGAGACATGCTTGAGTCGCGTAGTGTATAAAAGGCTTAAGTCTGATAGCATGTAACCTAAAGACTTCAAATTCTGACCCAAACCAATAGTTTATGTTGGAGAAACTTACTGGCCATCTGTGTAGAGCAGCTTTCTTTGCTTTCCTGAAGAGAGAAATGTAATGAATACAGAAACAGTTCAGTATATTTAACACCAACTGCATGCAAGTCCTTTTTGAAGGCCTCTATTCAATTACAAGAAATAAAGTTGCTGTTGTCTTACCTTCTTGCTTTCGTTCTCAAACGGCAGACGTTCGTTTTTTCATCATTCTCCTCAAATCTCTCAATGTCAATATCTTTGTCACTATACCACTCATTCTAGAAAAATAAAATGTTGTACTAATGAGCTGTTTTCCTTTGAAGAACATTAACTACGTTTACATGGACACCAGAAAACGGCTTATTGCGAGAAAGCAGTGTTCCCGTTTACATGCTCTCTATAAGCAGCGTACTCTGTACTCCCGTATACGTGCGGCTCGGACAGTAAGCAGCTTTCTCCACAGCAACATCATTTCCCTGCGTCACTTGAGGAAGACTTCACTATTTTATTGTCTGTTGCTTCACTTTATTTCCAGATATTCCAGAGTTGTTGCTGTATTTGTTTCCTTAACTTTCCATCATGATATACGGTAGAACTGCGCTGCAATAGTGGGTTTTCCCTCTTACATAAAACTCCGGGATTTTAATTCTTTCCGCTGTGTTGACATGTTGTTGGGCCCCATCCTATGATGTTTGTTATCCGGTCTGTTCCATGCACATGCACACTCCTAAAAAACCTGTTAGAATACCACTTGTGTGTTTACATGACCACATAAGCCATGTTCTTGAGGAGAAACCTGGGTGTGTTAAAACGCTTTTTCTTAATCCCTTACACGGCGAAGGAAATCTGCGTTCTCGTTTACATGACGTTTCTGAATGCAGCTTACTGCAAAAACCCTGGAATAAACCATTTTCTAAAGTGCATGTAAACGTGGTCAGTGATAACCATTGACTTTATTCAAGTAATTTAGTTTATATGGGTTGTATACTCAAGGGTTATAGTTTATAGGCCAGACAGATATAATTCAAAAACAACTTACACTGTCCTCTGTGGTGCAACTATCACTGGAACACAGGAAGGTATTGCTTGAGTCCTCAATACTTGAATGCAATTCACCATCAACTGCAGCAGAACCATCACTTGGATCTCCTTCTATATCTTTGCCACCTGAGTTCAAAGCTTTTCCTCTGAATGGCCATCTGAGGTGATTCCGGAACTCTGCCTCCTCAAGTAACCCAGAACCAAGTTTGTCCCTTTGTTTTGCCCCTCTGGTTACAACATCACAGTTATTTGCACGTGCACCAAATTTGTGTGCAAGTTTATTTTGCTTGTTTTGTGACAATTGCTTTGCATGAGTGCAAAGTAAAGGGATTTTTGTACAACATGGTGTTGAGGATGCTACTGGTGAATTTGCAACAAGCAAAGCCGAAACTGAGGTCTGACCCTCAAATAAAGGGCTTGAAAAATCACTCCCAATGTCTAATTCAGATTCACTATCTATCGAGTCTTGTTGAGCATCAGAAATGGGAGATGATTTGTTGACCTGTCCTGGGTCATTAAGGGTTTCCCCAGGGCTATGAACGGGAGAGTCATTTTCAGATGTTTCCTCTATAGTTATGATGGGATGTGTGAAGCCCGCACATGAACTTGGGTCATTGTCTACTTCCTCTACTTTGAGAATCAGTAAATCATTGTCTGGGTCTTGGACCTGTTCATCCATGTTCGGGTAGTTGGATAGTGAGTCTTCAGGAACAAGGGAGTTGGTCTTTGGGTTCTGGGCTGTATCACTGATGTCAGGGTGATGGGGGAATTGGTCAATTTCTGATGTTTTATCATAAGGATCTACTTTAATAGAACTTTTTTCTGTATCACTGCATTGTTTGGTGTTTTCAGGGGGGTTACAAAATAATGTGCATGTATTTGGTGGGTTATTAACAGATTCACTCTTGATGACAGGGTCAGAGTCTGCTCTTACACAGCATGTCATGATGTTTGGATAAAGTGTCAGTATGTTTTGAGTCATTGTACACCTCAATTTTAAGACCAACTGGAGGCCCATCTTGAGACACCTGACCATGTTCAGGTGTATTGGGTGCACTAGAGAATGAACACTGTGTTGGATTGTCGCTTGGTTCTGTTTTAATGGGACCTGAGGATTCATGTCTCGTTGGACCTTCATTAGTAACCTCTGTATGGTTGAATCTGGCTATATTTTTGTGTGTTGGCTCACAATCTTCTTTTCGACAGTGACTAATGGAACTACTTTCTATGGTCTGATCTTTCTGTTCAAAATTAGGTTCAGTGCCCATGGGGGTCGAATCATCATTTTCGTCTTCAGAAAGTGGCTCCTCTTCATCTTCCCACAGTACTAGCTGGGCTCCTTTGGATGGCCAATTTTTAAATTTATCCTCTTCTGCTCCCTTTAGTTCACAGTCATCATTTTTGAGAATCATCTCAGCTTCTTCAGGAATCCAATCATTTGCTCCAGTTTTTGCAGAGTTTTCTGACTTAATTTCAGGATTACTGACCGTTTCGTGACTATATAGTGTAGAAACTTGTTCATGAGCACCTTCAGAATTTTGAAGAGCAATACTGGAGCAGACTGCATCTGTTTGTGTAGGGTCATTACCGTTTGATACTGGGACAAACGGGGAAGAAGTACTTCCACAATCTTTGCTACTTTCTTTTGAGTTTTTAATTGGTTTCTCAGTGCAGTTGTCGATCAGTTGTGACCCAGGGGGTACAGAAGCAGGTGGGGTGCTCTCAGAGTTTATAAAGTTCACACAGGGATTGAAAGGCAGTTTTATTAATCTATAGCCTCCGGGAAGTAATAATGTGGAAGCAGCTCCTGATTCTGGAGGTTTTCCTGTCTGTTCATGACCCATGGTCTTGCCTTCACCAGACGGTGGGCATATTCTAAAGGAAAATGTTCCTGCCTTACCAGCAAACCCGCTCTGAGCTGAAACGCCATTGACAAAGGTAAAGCTTGTGTTTCCTGTCACTGACAGGATCTTGGGAGCATTGAATGGAAGCATCTTAGCAAAAGCCTTTTGTGAAGGTGCTGCTTCTTGAGGAATAGACTGAGGTAGACCTGGAGCAGTTTGTGGTTTCTGTTGAGTGCTTCCTGTGGTCGAAAAAGGTGAGAATATTTTATTTTAATACAGGGCACAGAACTGGAACTCTCCAGCTGTATTCCTAGCAATAATTTATAGTGAAATGAAAAATATTGTGTGATAATTCTGATTCAAACTGATCCAGTAAACACCATTAAGGTACTAACCTTTGCTGTCAGAGCTGGTTTGGAGCCGAACAGGTAATGGTGCAGGGATAGGTACTAGCTGTATCGTTTGGCCATTAAACTGGCACAAGTTTACCCCCATCATACCTGCGACCGGCTGCAGAACTACTTGCTCACCAGGTGGCAGAGCAGCAGCAGGGAGGACTGTATCAGGCGTAGACTGAGGTGCCGTATCAGGGTTGGGAGTAGGTACAGAGATTGGGGCAATGTTGGGAACTAGTCCAGTGTTAGATGTTTTATAGTTTGCCATTAATGTCTGGGTTGGGATTGTGATGGTGTCAGCTGGTGGAGTTGGATTTGAAATCCAGCTGCTTTTATTCTGATTCTGATCCATTGGCTTTAGCCGGCCATTGACATTTGATGCAGTGCGTTTGGTTGGATGCAAAGTTTCCCTTTGGCCCAAGAGTAGTTTTGCCTGAGAGTCTGTAATTTTGCCCGATGTACAATTAGTGACATTGGGACCCTTGGGCATCACTGAAGGTTTGGTAGCTGGTGTTATGAAAGCTTCTATTCTTTGATTTGTTGGTCGCACTAAACACAGGAAAAAGTAAAAGAAGAGAAATTTACAGATGTTACTCTTACTAACAGCCATATGTTCAGTCAGTGCACTAATATAATTGGTGAGTATTTTAATGTAATAGATTATAGAGTGGCTGGGTTACTTTTTCATTTTTTATAAATCTTACCGGTTTGTTCTGAGGAATCAATCACTGCAGCTGGATCTGAACGACTTGTCTCTTTGAGTTTTTCCTTGATATCCGCAGGTGTCCTGATTGGGAGAGTTTTGAGTGTTTCTGAAACCAATCTGCTCTTGATCTGATTCTGATGCGCTGGCTTTATCCGGCCGGTGACATACGCTGCAAGACGGTTGGCTGGATGTAAAGCTCCCATTTCACCTAAGAGTAATTTTGCCTGAGAGTATGTTTTATCATTGACCTGAAATAAACAAACAGGACTGGGTTGATTGTGTTTATTGCATCATCAATACTTGGGAGACTAGATTAATCCCCAAACTTGGTCATAACTATTTGATTAATCAAACCTTACGAGACTTTACCTTAATTAGGCCAGGATGCACAGACGTCTTCTTATCAGCCTTCAGATAACCAGCGGGAAGTATACGAGAAATAAGGGGGAAACGCTCTGGTGTCTTTGTCTCCATGTTAACATTAATAATGTCTAGGTTATTATTACTGTGGTTAGAAACTAGTGTGTTGACATGTTGAACAGTAGAATTTCTGAAATGTAACGGTTCCTCTGAGATTTTTCGTTTGTTCTTGTCCTGTTTTGGTTTACCAGTTGCTCCTGATTTCTCCCCGAGAGAGACACAGACCTTGTAGATTAACATCGAACTGGCCCCATGGTTTTTAAACTCTTTTGAGAGAAGCTGCACTTTGTAGATGTCAATAAAGAAAGTGGATGCGAGGTGGTTCATACTGATGTATTGGAACAGTTGTTTAAGCACCAGGGACCGATGGGCCTCCCAGTTACACTCTGAAATGATTTCCAGAACTTTAGTGGGTTCTGGCTCTTCTGTGATTACACTAGATGCTGTGGCGTTCTTGTCTAGAAAGACAAAGATGGATCAAAGATATGAAGTCACTGCCTATATTTTTGCAATAATTATGAAAGTACAAGTATTAAATCATGTCTGCTACTGACCAGTACTTTGGGACGTCAGATGTCCTTTAGCGGGATGCAGACTGGACAATTCATTGGACTTTAATCAGTGGAAGAGAATGAGAGAGGCAAAGTCATAAACAGAAAGTGTAGTGAAGAACAAATAAAGGTGGTAAGATTGTGTGCGACTGCCGGGTCCGCTGTGTATGAATTACCGCTTCATCAGATCCTCGAACATTTTTCCTGACAGGAACACCTGAGGTGACTAGGTGCACCTGAGGTGGTGGATTACTGTTGTATTCTCGCACACGAGCGCACGTCATCTTGCTTTCTAAGTACTTATACACTGGATCCTTGTCTTTTTCCAACACCTGTGATCAGAACGATGAAGCACATCATGGAACACAATGCATCAAACAAATGACAGCAAACTCAAATCCATCCATTTTATCATCAAGACATACTGTCTCCATGGTTTCTGCAGGTTTTATGAAGCTACGTTTAAGACTTTAAGACCTTTTTCAGATAAACTAAAGAAAATTTAAGGAATAAATTAAGGGACACAATGTCATCGCATCGCTCTCTAAATGTAAATGCCTAGGGAGCACAAAAAAGACATATATACTGTATACAGTAGAAACACTTCAAAGTTTAATGTAATTTAACAGATCTCCATTAATTTTTTATTCTAATAATAATAATTAATATCACCACCAAACATGTAAAAACAAGATTTTGGGGCCTGAGTAGCTCAGTGGTAAAATACGCTGGCTACCACCCCTGGAGTTCGCTAGTTGAATCCAGGGCGTGCTGAGTGACTCCAGTCAGGTCTCCTAAGCAACCAAATTGGCCCGGTTGCTAGGGAGGGTAGAGTCATATGGGGTATCCTCCTCGTGGTCGCTATAATGTGGTTCGTTCTCGGTGGGGTGCGTGGTGAGTTGAGTGTGGTTGCTGCGGTGGATGGCATGAAGCCTCCACACGCGCTATGTCTCCGTGGCAATGCGCTCAACAAGCCACGTGATAAGATGCACGGGTTGACCATCTCAGACACGGAGGCAACTGGGATTCGTCCTCCGCCACCCGGATTGAGGCGAATCACTATGCGACCACGAGGACTTAGAGCGCATTGGGCATTCCAAATTGGGAGAAAATGAAAAGAATTTTTTTTTTTTTTATTCAAATACATTGGTCATTAAATCTAGAAGCTCAAAAAAGGAGCATTAATGATTTTTTTTTTCTTTTGTTAAAAGAACCTACTTATGATTCTGCAATCTAAATCCCTTGTCCTAGATTAGCCAATAATATATACATTTACACACTGTGCCACTCAGTTGACATGAGTCACGAATGGCAAAAAGACACGCCAAGGTTAGAGTCAGCACACAAGTGTGGATTATCTTTTGAACTATAGGTGGCGCTGTCTCCAAACTGCTCAGGTACATTCAAGACATGATGACAATGATGCATACCAAATTTCTTATAAATCTGACAATGCATTCAAAAGATATTTAACTTTAAGATAAAAATCAATGTGCCAGAGAGGCAGTATGGCTGATATTGGAATCGTTGAAATCCTCATGACCCAATGAACCCATAGACACCAAACTCATGATTTTAGGATATTTTAAGGGCAGATAGCTTGACCCATAGGTGGCGCTGTCACCTAATTTTGCACATACCCTCAGATCATGGTCCTGATGAAGCATACCAAGTTTCAATACGACAAACCATTGGCAAGATATAGCCCCACTTCCTGTTTTATGTCCACCTCGTTAAATTTGTGTTAACGTAACTTTTCAACAAAATACATTTTTTTATTATTCATTCTGTGTGGATCAGTCTGGAGATTATTTTGAGCCTCTGTTTAGGCAAATCAGGCAATGTTTGCAGGAACAGTAGCGAATAAATGATAAACGCCATAATCAAAGATGGCAGCCACTGTAATGGCAGAGTTTAAATTTAAGCGGTCCATTAGTATCATCAGGAGGAGCGTAATTACATGCAAAAATAATTTATAGGACAAATGGTTTAAAAGATGCACACAAAAGAAAAGTGATTTTTTTGAACTGATGGTGGCGCTATAGAGTTTGTCCTACAGACCGCAAATTTGATATGGGGTTATTTGTGCTCAGAAATTTCTCTTCACTTTAAAACGACTTAAACGCAATGAGAAACCAATTCCTCATGCAACATTTAATACCATGACCTTATGAATTTAAGACTTGTTGCTCCTGGGGGTCTGGGTATCTCAGCGAGTATTGACGCTGACTATCACACCTGGATTTGCGAGTTCAAATTCAGGGCGTGCTGAGTGACTCCAGCCAGGTCTCCTAAGCAACCAAACTGGCCCGGTTGCTAGGGAGGGTAGAGTCACATAGGGTAACCTCCTCGTGGTCGTGATTAGTGGTTCTCGCTCTCAATGGGGTGTGTGGTAAGTTGTGCGTAGATCGCGGAGAGTAGCATGAGCCTCCACATGCTGTGAGTCTCCACGGTGTCATGCACAACGAGTCACGTGATAAGATGCGCGGATTGACGGTCTCAGAAGCGGAGGCAACTGAGACTTGTCCTCCACCACCCGGATTGAGGTGAGTAACCGCACCACCACGAGGGCCTACTAAGTAGTGGGAATTGGGCATTCCAAAAAAAAAAAAAAAAAAAGACTTGTTGCTCCAAGACCTTTTTATGGCCTTAATTTCCAAAAGGGCAATTTAGGACTTAAGACTTTTTTCAGACTTGCAGAAACCTTGTGTCTCAAAATGTGTTGTGGAATCTTTATAATCCAAGTGCACGGAGCAGCATAAGTTCTGACCTGAGGACTTGGTCGTGGAGTGTAGGTATGTAATCGTGGCATTTCTTTCCGTACAGGAACTTGTTTGGGTATAAAGATGGGCTCTGAGTCAAAATCTTCGGGTGTCCTCTTCCACAGTTTGGTGACTCTTGGAGCGGGTTCTGGTCTGTCCTCCAACTCTGGGTCAGCAATCGCTGTTTGACAATAAAGAGCAAGACACATCTCTTGAGGCTAGTTTATACTCACTAGGTGAACAGGCTTCTTTTAGTTAGCCTAAAAATTATGATGAAATGCATTGACGTTTTTGTTCTGCCAAGGTGTTCGTATTTCTCCTGTTCGTGCACATCTCTGAAATTCTTGACCTTGGAGAATTCAACCATTCAAAGAGCGTAGATGATTGGTTAAAAATAATCGTGGGTGTGAACTGAACATGATGTTTTTTATTTACAACTGCGCATGCCAACTGAGGAGTAGTTACCTAGGTTACTATCATTAAAAATGATTAACTCTGCAGCCCATCTTTCAGAGATTGTGCAGAAATACTTTTTTTAAAATTAAAACAAACTCCACAAAGACAGTGTGGCCACGACAAATGCATGAAGAGAGATTGCGGTTTTTATGAAGTCAGATCAGATAACTTGTGGCCAAAATTGGAAGGGGCTCCGTGCCAAATTTAATAAGGAACTGAGTGTTAAAAGTGGGCGATCCACAGAGAGAAAGACCTGCATTAAGGACCCGATATACTTCCAGAGAAGTTCTTCTGCGTTCTTCGTTCAGGGGTAAAAGAAGTTCTAAACAGCTGAGCAACGGTATACTGTTCCCGAACATTCAGACACCCGCCACACAACTGTGGGAGGCGTTTAGAAGTACATTTAAATACGAGGACGCTTCTTGTTAAACCTTTACTAATGTGACATTAAAATGTGTCATCAATGACTTTATGCCTCATTCTATTAGTAGAATTCACACTACATCAGTAAAATGTTTTGTCTTAAACACTTGATGATTTTTTAGTAATTTATATGCAGTAGAAAATGTTTAATTTGTCTTGTTTAGATTCTAAATTCATGACACTAATGCACTAACACGCTATATGCGGTCATAATATGCACTCGGTTACACTCTGTTGTTGTAATTTATGATGACACTGATACTACTGCAAAGATGGGCGTATAAAAGAGTGCTAATGGGCAAAATACAGACAAAAGAATGATAGACCCACCTTACTTTGGGCAGATGAGTGAATGGCAGGGTCTTGGATTATGTCTCCAAGTGAACGATTATATAGATGTAGGTAAATTTGCACCAGCTCTCTAATAACTTGACTTGCCGGTTTGTACATGTTGACTGATTTTCACTGACTGAACAAGGTAAACAGAATTAGCTCTCAGCCTCAAATTAGGTGGAGCTCCAGGTCACACTTACCGATGACATGGACCAATGGCAGTAAGAGGGTGTTAAGCAGCTGGTAAGAATTTTCCCTAAAAGTTCACCCTAGCGAGCTGTTACGAACCACCGAAACGAAGGCAAAAACTTTTTGGCCAGAATTTGTTCAAATTGATGTTACACACATAACAATTCCGTAGGAAGTATATCGGGGCCTTTATTGGCATTACTTCCGTGGCTGGAACAGTACGTGAAACACCTTGACGTCACCTTCAACAAACGAATTTTAAAACGACACAGCGCCTAGTATAAATGCTGGCTTTGTTCACCTAGGGTGCTTTAGTTCATCCAGGAGAAAAAAGTTTGTCTTCTTTCACAGTATAAATGAGGCATTAATGTGCTCTGAAATCAATTCAGTGTTCGCTGGAGAACACTTAAATATAAAATAACATTTATATTCTCATAACAAAGACAAACGGCCAACATCACATAACAAATCAATCTAATCTACAACATTATTCAGGGATGCAAACTCATGATGGGTGAAAAGGGTGAGACAATCACTGGTCCACGACCATGTTTCTCAGGGATATTTTGTTTAAATAATAAGCTAAAAGCACCAATTCCAGCAATTTTAATGATTCAAATATAGCAAATTAACTGAACTATTGTGCAGAATTAGCTGCAAAAATAAAGGGTATTATGGTGTGGACAAACTTCTGTTTCACAAATTTGTCAGTTTCATTAACTGATTAGTTCAGTGACCCCTTCCAGAGTTTGAGTTTCAATAATGGCCTTTTGTCATTGTAAAGCACATTTCACATGAGTTGCGTTGAACGCTCCGATTAATGCCAGCGTCGTTTCCCTACACATGACAAACGTTGCAGAAAGCGACATGAAGAGGCAATTTTACGAGTTTGCCATGCAAGAAAGGAGATGTGCACAATAAACATTGAAAACATGTATTTGGAAGAGAAAAAGAAAACTGAAATTGCTTTGATTACAGGAAGTAAAAAGAGGACTTATTTATGTTAAGGTTTTAGCTTTTTTAAAAAAAAATTTATTATTACTGTAGTTCAATAATTGGCGTCTCTGGATACTCGGAAACTATAAGGTAATATTTAATTAAAATAAATATTAAGACATTCAATACCTCTTCATAAATTTGGACAGTTTTTAAATATGTCTTGTGGCTTTGAATTACCAAAGACATCATTTGTGAGGCAAATACGTGTGAAAAACACTTTGGTGTAAAGTGGGGCACTTCATAGACTTCAATGTATTCGGCAGCACTGACTCGATTCATGTGAAAGCCTCACTTTTACACAGTAATAGCTCTTCTGCCCCTTTTTCTCCTCGATGAACAGGGTAGACTCACATGCCGATACCGAAGTGAACAAAAAACATGCCCCTCTCATTCAGTCGGTCAGTAGATAATTCAGCTTGTTTACAAATGAGAAGTTTCTCAAGTGCCGCTTTTTTAGAGCCCTTCACGCTCCATTACTGTCAGATGCAGAATTACTGTGCATGTGTGCTGTAGCCAAGAACGTGATTAGCGAAAGCTGTAATCGATCAAGCGATTTGCTTCGGTAGGACTGCGAATGCCAAGCACGCGATTGGCCGCTGCTGCTAGAGTTGTAATCAATCAAGCGATCTGCCTCGGTAGGACTGTGAATGCCAAGCACGTGCCTGGCCGCTGCTGTAGTCAATCATCCGGGAGTCCAACCTCCCAAAACCAAAACTGCTCTGATCGGCACGAATCACAAAAGTGGCCCCTTTTGGTTTCAAAATGGCGAATTTCGCAGAAAGGTGAGGAGTTTGCATCCCTAATTAATAACCAGTGTTGGGTAACTTACTCAAAAAAGTTAATAGAAAAAGTTATCACATTACTAATGATCTTTTTAGCTACTTTCCAAAAGACTATTCACAGACTTTTTTTTTTTCTGCTTAAAAAATGCATTAATTCATTCAAATTCTTGTCTCATGCAAGTCATACACTAAACACTACAAGTTTCTACCTTTTAATAACACGTTAGGGGGTGCAGGTCCTTCAGCTGTCACAGAAATGCAATCAGCCATAGGCTTCATATTAACAATTCACATTTTATCTTTTAAAGTAATTTAAAGTAACTTAGCTGAAAGTCACTAACTGTACAAGATTACAAAAATGTAAACTGTAATACGTTAAACTACTTTTTGTACTAAACAAGTAATCAGACCAAAACAAGCACATACTTATTAAATAATTAAATTAAATACAACAACACAACAAACACGTGTAGACTTACGATAAGCTATCAGCGGCATCCTCCTGCCATTAAGCATTTCGCTCACATCTGGTGGGTGAATCAGAAGAACTTTGTGCTTGAAACAGCTGCAGCCGAACATACACTGAACACGTCTGCAGTGTGTGTCTCCTCGCAGTTTTCTATAAAGACTATTGCAGATGCAACCCAGTCGACAGAAGTCATTACCACAATCATCTTCATAAATGTGCCAAGTGCTGAACGGCGCCTTCTCATGTTTCTGTACAGATCAAAGAAATCCAATTAAAAAAGCTAAAACCCACTCTAATATTCAAATGCTGCACTGTAAGTAGAATAGAGTATTTATAGGAATTATATTCTTTTATTTATATCATTCTTATTGTTATGGAAATTCTTAATGTGATTAGTAGGGGTGGGCGGTATGACCAAAAGTAAACAGTTTGTTTTTCAGATTGCACTTACTTCTAAGGTCACCAGTGAATTCAATGCAAACTTTGCCCTCTCAGTGGTGATGTAAGTACGACTGTTGCCATGAAAGACTGCTTCCTGTTCCTGTACCAACATCTCTGTGTGCCTTTCAGCAGATGTAGAAGACGACTGCTCTCCACCATCACTACAACCTCTGACCTCCAGACAAGAGCTGTTCAACTTCAGTGTATGCTTACGAGGACGACCTACTCCACGTTTATAAACATGGCTGGGATTTGTGGTTTTACTGGTTGATATCGTTGAATAGTGTTGAAACGAACGGCAAGAGGTGCTGCGTTTCAACCGTTTACCCACGGTTAAAGGGGTGGATTGTTGGGGTCTTGATGAGGAAGTACAAACAATGTTTCCTGGAGTCGTTTTAATGGAAGATTTGGATGGCAGCATGTTTGTGAGGTTTCTATGGATCCCTGAATGGGCGGAGTTTGGTGGAAAGCTACGTGTCTGAAGGACACTATTCAAGGTTCGGACATAACTGCTACTTTTGGTGGGCAGCTGGTAGGCAACAGGTGATGGAGAGCTTGTTGAAAAGACAGCGGCACGCTCGCTGATCTGCTGCGCTTCAGTTTCGAGATATTCATCCAACATGTCTGAAAAAAATGCTGAATGGTTGCCGGAACCTGATCAGGATGGAAACAATTATTAGAAAATGACGCGTGAAAACAAATTCACCAAGCATCCGTTTACGTATAAACCAGTAGTTTATTTCCTTACTGTCAGTTGAGTTCTGTACAGTCTTTGAAGTAAATTTCTCCCTCCAGCCTTTTATCCTGATCGGATCGTTTGTCTTGCCAGTCCGCGACACGAACGGAGCATCTGGACATTTACAAGAGCAGCTGGTCATTTAAAGACACTGAGACTCAATCTTCTACAGCGACTTGATAAAATCACGGAAATGAGTTGCTTTTGCTTACTAGAGGATGATGTGAGGTTTTCCGCACCGCTGTGAACAGGTGAAAGCAAAGGTACAAACACACCTAGATACTGTAAGTCTATGGGTACAGCAGGATCTAGAAGATTGAGTTTCATTCCAACTGTGTAGAAATGAAAAGACAAATTAATACACTTAACAATATAACAAAGACTGTCAATAGATGAGTTATGTGTGATGTGTGTTATTCGTGTATGGGTAGCTAACATGACAACATTTTTATAATTATTATGCATGCAGTTTCGTGAGTTCCTTTTGTACTTTTAGGGTGTTTTCACACTTGGGTCCTCTTTAAGTCTGTGTCATGTATTTGGCGCCATCTCCTGGTGGTCATATGTAACATTGTACTTCATGTGGATTATCTAATGATCTATACATCTGATTATCTTGTGTGTGGACTCGTTTGAAAGATAATCTCCTCTAAGTAATGATATGTGATATTTTATGTTCCGTTTATTTTCCCTGATATTATAAGCAAAAACGCAGTATGTAAGTAACTCCAACATAATTGTCAAAGACATTTAAGTGGACCAAAAAGGGAACTGAGTAAAAAAGGACCCAGTTCTCTTTGCATTCACACTATTTACGACCTTGAAAGTGGGCTCAGATCTCTTTTTTTATCCACTTCACCCATTAAAGTGTCTCAGTTCATTTCACATTCACACTGCTTTTTAACGGCCGATGCCGATATCCAGAGTGCAGGGTGTCCGATAGGCCGATACAATGCCTCTCATGCCATCCTAGATGTGTGTGACTTTCTTTCTTCTGCTGAACACAAATGAAGATTTTTAGAAGAATAGTTCAGTTCTGTAGGTCCATAAAATGCAAGTGCATGGGTGCCAATATTTTGAAGCTCCAAAAAGCACATAAAAGCAGCATAAAAGTAATCAATAAGACTCCAGTGGTTTAATCCATGTCTTCAGAAGAGATCTGATAGGTGTGGGTGAGAAACAGATCACTATTTTTGTCAATTTTTACTATAAATTCTCCTCCCTGCTCAGTCAATCTCCACTTTAACTTTCTTCTTCTTGTGTTTTTGCTAATTCACATTCGTCATGCATACACCCCCTACTGGGAAGGGAGAAGAATTTCTAGCAAAAATTGACTTAAATAGTGATCTGTTTCTCACCCACACCTATCATATCACTTCTGAAGACATGGATTAAACCACTGGAGTCATATGGATTACTTTTATGCAGCCTTTGTGGATTTTGCCACGTAAACATTTTGGCACCCATTCACTTGCATTACATGGACCTACAGAGCTGAAATATTCTTCTAAAAATCTTAATTTGTGTTCAGCTGAAGAAAGAAATTCATACACATCTGGGATGGCATGAGAGAATTTTCATTTTTGGGTGAACTATCCCTTTAACTGTCTTCTAGTCTGAGTCTTCATTTGCACAGAACACTGAAGAGAGATTTCTGAGTTTGTTTTGTGAAGAGTTTAAGAGTTTAAATAGTTTTCATCAGCAGCTTACTCTGTCATCTCCACAGAAACAGAATAAGCGGCTCGTCACGTCTCTTCTCTGCGTGACTGGTGTATGGTTACCTGTCAGTGTCAAAGATGTTTGCCGTAACACGAAAGGGAAAATCAAGAGAGCCCGGAGCGATTTGTGTTCACAATGCATGTTATTAGCGAAGGCTGAAAGCGAACCGTACTCTGACCACCTCCCGAGATGGTCTCGGTTCACTTTAGACGGGTCTGAGATCGTTTGGATTGTTCAGATATGGGCCAAAAATCCCGCGATCTGCGCTCAGACCCCTGAAACGGACCAAGTGTGGAAACACCCTTATATTTTTTTTTTTATTTGTCACAGAAAAAAAGTAATGTAGAACTTGAAAATGTTAAACATTAAACAGGAACTTTAAACATACACTTTCCCTAACACGTTCAGATACCTTGATGTTTAAAGTTCATGTTATTTGTGCACTATGTGTGTTTGTGTAGACTCACCCTGTTGCAGCGCTGGATGAATGATCTGTCTGTTCTTCAGCTGTTTCAGATGTTCTAGTAACATGAGCTCATGGTTTGAGATCTTCTCCTCCACTGTTAAAGAAACTTCTGCAGAAACACACAGATGAGGTGATCAGGACATCATCAGTGTAAAGAACATTCGTTTATCAGTTCAGATCTTTTCAAACCTTCACTACAACATTGCGACTTCTGTGTTTGATTTTCAGTGTTTGATGATGATGATGATGATGATGATTCCACAGGCTTCCTCATGTTTCCAACATGAATGTCAAGAGCTTCCTACAGAATAAAAGATATAATAATTAGTGGTAGACTGATATTAACTGGCTGATATATGGTGATTGGAGATGTCAGTGTTTGCTTTCATTGTATGGAAAAGAACAGTGTGAACATTCTGCCTAACATCTCCATTTGTGGCCACAGAAGACAGAAAATTATACAGGTTTGAAACAACATGATGGGGAGTAATTGATAACCGAATTTTTGTTGTTGGGTGAACCAACCACTTAAGATTTCCATTATTTAAAACATGAAACACGATGATACCTTTGCAGTAAATGACACAAACAGCATGCCATCCACATCTTCGAGGTCTGGCTGCATGGACACGTCAATGGGTCTCATGACGTCAGGAGGTTTTGCATACTTCACATTAGACCACCATTTAGACTTGGCTTTCCTCGCTTTTCTCCAACGACTGGATTTACAGTAAGCACGCTTTGGTTTACAGGTAGCAGAGAGCGGTGAAATGGTTGAGGGAATACCGTTTGGACGACCAATCACATCCACAGAGTCACGTTCTAAACTTTCAGTTAAACTGGTCGGACAGTGAGGTTCTGAAGAACTAGGTGGCATCTCATGTGGCATCGTGTGCTCAGTAGGTTTCACGTGCTCATGTGGCTGTGATTCATCTCTCATGAAGCGTTTGATGACCTGTTCCTCATCACAGCTGCTGGTCTGATCACAGACTCTCTTCCTGTCTGATAAGTTCTTTTCTTCTCTATCAGATTCAGGGTTAGTGTGTGTTGAACTGGTGACAGGAGAAGAAAGGAACATAGTCACATTACAAAAATCCCATTTTAACAACAGAAAGGTCAAGGATAATAGGGTGAATCTTGCAAAACGTGTCCAAAACATGTCCAGGTTTCACCCCACAAATCCAAAGAAAGAATTTTGAAATAATATTTTTTAACCCTTTAAGCTCGGACAGGCCCGTGAGAAAAAAAAAATAATAGTCAAAATGTTAATAACTACAGTCTTGACCAACACAAAATAGGTGTCGTTTGAAAGATTAGAAGCTCTACTTTCCAATGCATGTAGACATTATGACCAAAACTGAACAAGTGCTTTGAAATTTGCAGACAAATCAGAAATGTTCCATTTTGATAATTGATTAATAATTTTGCACTGTACATATTATTGTAATCAGTAAAAACATCAAACTGATCAAATATGTCATATGTTGTTGGAAAGCTCTCAAAGAGTAAAATGCAACCCGCCTATTTGTTTTACTCACAGACACAAATATAGCGAGTAATAGCTAAGTATATGTCTTTAACAATTATGTTGGAGTTACTTACATACTGCGTTTTTGCTTATAACTTCACAAAACATAAACTGAACATAAAATATCACATACTATTACTTAGAGGAGGCGATTATCTTTCAAACGAGTCCACACACAAGGTAATCAGATGTACAGATCATTAGATAATCCACATGAAGCACAATGTTACATATGACCACCAGGAGATGGCGCCAGATACATGACACAGACTCAATGATGACTCAAATGACACAGAATGAAACTCATTCTGTGAAATCTCATTACTAAAATCATGTCTGCATGCTATGCAAACCTTTAGTCACTGTTGTGTTTGCATGTGTAATTAGTTCTTATGTACAATTATTATGTTTTATTTGTTTGGAGATGTTTTTGGACACTATGACAAATTATTTTTGTAATGCTATAACTTTTGATTTCTTTGTCAACACAAAATAAAAAAAATCAACACAAACATTTTTCTCAGATACAGTTGACATGATTGGGAACAAAACAAAAGCAGTTTTTCTGAGCCACCTTATTTACACCCAGAGATATATAATAATAAAACAAATTTAAGTACATTGTTGCTTAATCTTATCTTATCATCTTATGCTGAGAGTCTCAGAATGTATCATAATCTATATCATTAAAAAATGTGAAAGTTTTCTTTACAATGATACCAAACACCAAAACCCTCGTTATTTTTGTCAAGTTATATAACTGGAAATCTCTAAAAACACCTTCAGAGCTCAAAGAGTTAAAAGCTAATGAAGTCTCAATGAAAATGATTGTGTCTAGAAGGTAAACCCCCAGTCACATAAAGTCTCGCGCGAGTGCCGGGGGTTATCTTCTAGATACAGCTAAAGAAAATTAGGCATATTTTTAGGGCCATTACGATTTTTTTTAAATGTGACATTATTTTATAAGTATATATAAATAGAAACCATGGTTATTATAGTTGTTTTGTTTTATTTCGTTTTTAGGCTAGTTTTTTTAGTACATGGCTTCCGGTATCATTGAAATATGTTTAACTTCATTAAATACATCTTATTACATCTAATGTGTTACATCTATCTAGTGACATTTTCAAGTTTAATTAAGGTGGACTGTAAATGTTTAACATTTTATAATATACTGTGATTCAAAAGCTAAAACCAATATTAATTCAAGGTCATTTTTATTTTATTTTAGTTAGTTTTGGAGTTACAAAAAAGTATTTTAGTTTATTCTCAGTTTTTTTCCAATCATGTCAATTTTTATTTTGATTTCAGTCAACAAAAATGTTTTCGTTTAGTTTTCTGAAAATTAAACAATTCCCATTTCTTCTGTAGTTGATGTCAAAGGTCATGCGTCCAATCAAACTCTACAGTATTTTGGCACAAATTCATCTGTCATTTGGTAGAAGCTCATAAAATTATACAGATGTCAACATGGACAGGTGGTGTGACAAAAACCATCAATAAAACTACACAAGGTCAAAGACACTACATTAAATACAGATTCACTCGCAGTGAGGAGAAGCATGGTTTGAGTCGAGCAAAATGTCATTTAGGTGGAAAATGTGATTTTTTTTTTTCATCAAAATAATGTCACATCAACCAAAAAATAGGCTTAATTTTTTATGCAATAAATCATCACCCAATAGCCTCAAGACAGCTGAATTTAGGAAAAGGTTAAACCTAAATTCCTTTTTAACCACAGTTATTACAACGAATATGCTAGAATGGTGCTGCATCCATGCACTGAAAGAAAAACAACATTATACTTCATTTACTGGGGATAAAAAAATCATTTATGGACAGACAGACGTACCTGAGGTCTTCATTCTCCGAGGTTTCATTACAGGTGTGAGTGGCAAGAGACGGAAAAGGAAGCTGCGTTTGAGTTCTGCCAGTCAGAGCGAGTTTGAGTTTGTTGTGGAGGCGGCGAGAGTTTTGGCCGTCTACTCTGAAAGCTAACGTGAACGGATTACAGTCGATTTTAAGCTGAGTGATCCGCGGGTTCTGGTAGCTCATCACCGCGTAGAACTCTGTTTTAGGGAAGGTAAACATGTGAACATCAGGGCTTTCCAGCTGAATGGCACGCTCGTGACCCGCACTAACAGGAACGACGAAAAGACGCGGCTGGTAGCGCTGCATGGGCTGCAACACCAGACAACCATCCTGGTCCAGAGAGTTGTGTGCTAACTTGACTTTGTAAAAGGACACCGGGCCATCCATCCAGTGCCGACCCAGAGCCGGAGACTCGGGATGAAGACAAACCGGACCCTGGATGTGAGGTTTACTGCTTCCGCCCGGTTCCCACGACGTTCCGTTCCATTTGTGTCGGAAGTCATCTAAAGGCATCACATCCATAACTAGGAAGAACCTGAGATTTGGGTCTAAACCACTCAGACGGAAGCGACAACAGGGGAACATGCGTCTGCCCTGCTTGGTTAAGATCATCTCGGTGCCGATGCCATGAAAACGACTCCAAATGTTCTCGTTCTCCAATGTGACATTAATATTACTGGTTGTTGAAGCACTCTTTACGCCGATATGAGGACCAGTTTCAGTTCTTAAGGCAACAGCCTGAGCGTGACTCAATTCATCATCTTGACCTGGCTGTAGAAGTGTTGAGGATAATGCTGTTTTCATCTTTCCAATTGTATCTCCTGCATCCACTTCATTTCCCAGAGTCCTCTCTGCTAAAGCTGCAGTATTATTAGCTTCCTCCATCGCTGTCGTATGGTCTTTGTTAGATCATCTACAGGCCAGTACTAATCTAAAGCATGATTTTTGTGATTTCATCATCCTGAACTGCAGGAAAAACAAAACGATAAAAATAATTATCATGAATATCAATAATAATAATAATTAAGAGAACTAAGGAAGCACAAAACCAGCATTCGATCACAACGATCAACCGAGAGGTTTCATGCGTGTCTGTGGCACTCTTTTAACCAAGATGGTTGTGATGGATTAATGATTGGCAAGTATAAATCTAGTTAACTGGCCATGCCTGCTCTGTAGATATCAGCATTGGCTATTAAAAACAATATCAGTGAACCACTAGCTCGTAGCACTGTAGTGTTATTGGGTTTCTACTGTATACATGGGGTTTTACATTGCTTGACCAATTGATAATTGCCATTAAAGGTAGACCGATATATCGGTTTTACGGATTAATCAGAACCGCTGCTTTTTGGAACTATCGGTTATCTGAAAAATTATATGGCAATAGTTCCAGATGGTTTTTTATCATTTCGTCATCCCTGGTGTGTTTTGGGCTTGTTTATACTTAAAAGTCCTGTGTTATGCACCAAATCTTTTTTTTTCTGGTTATTGTTGGGATTTTGGTTGAACAATAAACTGCATCTGGGATTTTATTCATTTTGGACTCTTTGTCTTTAGCTGCCATAGTAAAGAAAGAATAAGACATTCTATAAATCGATTTTAAAAACTACTGGCCGATTAATCGGTTATCGGCCCTTTCCACCACCTTAGTTATCCTATCGGCAAAATCCACTATCGGTCGACCTCTATTTTCCATGTCATTTACCATTAGTGGTTGATTGATATATCGCAGAGGCCGATAAACTGGACGATTTTCTGAATTTTTGAATTATCGGCATTGACTGATCCATTTCCCCGTTTGGCTGATTTTTTTCTTAGGTCCACGAGAGCGCTGAGAATCGCCTGCTTGCATGTGAAGCATCTGAGTCATGTAAACAATCAATCAGTTTTTTTGTTACATGCCATCGTGTAACTACAATAATAGACCGGTGTGCAACACAGTCTCATTAAAACGTTCCGCATATCAGAGCCGCGATAGACATGTAATGTTAAAGTGTTTCATTCTCTCTCTCTCTCCTCAACAGTTCCCTGTAACTGTTAACTGTCTTATCTAATGATAAAAAGGCAAATATCAGTCAAACTAATATCATATACCGTCTACAAATATGCGCATATCTCGTTTAAACAGATGTAATAAACCAACCTCACAAAACTTGAGCAGATCCAGCATCCTGTGGAGCACTCATTACTCTAAAGCACGTATTCTATCAGCCTCTCCTCAACAGTTCCCTGTCACTTTTCTAATGATAGAAGGCAAATATCATCTATCATATATAGGGTTGCAAAATTCTGGTAATTTTCAAAGTTGGAAACTTTCCATGGGAATTAACGGGAATAAACTGGAAATTTGCAAAATTGCAAGTTAGCCTATAACAGGGAACTTAAATGTAGTTGAAAAAACAACATCTTGCAGCATAATCTTGGTTAAAACAACCAGATTTAATGCAAATTCAGTTGAATTTCTAACCTGTGTATTCCTCAATCACATGCACACAGCACACCGCTTACTACAGCACACCGCTTACTACAGCACACCGCTTACTACAGCACACTGCTTACAGCACACCGCTTACTACAGCACACCGCTTACTACAGCACACTGCTTATGATATGCTAAATGTAAGCTAGCTAACACCATTTCATTGACAGTTTAAGAGGCTAGCTATCATGGTGCTAGCTAGCTCAACTGTGATGCTGTTTCTTCTGCTATCCAGTTTTTTGTTATCATACAAGAACATAAGCTATAGTTTGATTTAGCATGCTGATTGAGGAATGTTCATCTATTCATCTAGCCTATTTCTTTTCATTTGTCCGTCGATTGTAAAATATTTTTACCATTCCAGTATATTCCAATTGTTTAGCTAACTATTGATATATCTGTGCATGGCATTGCATTAGTGTTTTTTACAAGCTTTTATCTAATTTTACTCTACAGAACAATGCCACGTGCGCCATCTGATGTGTGGATACATTTCACCTCAGCCAATGTAGAAGGAAAGGCTGTGTACATTTGCAAATACTGCGCAAAGACCCATGTTAAAAATGCCACAAAGATGCAACAGCATATAGCCAAGTGCCTAAAGTTTTTTTCCAATATTTCCAAAATTCCCCAGCTTAACTTCCCATGGAAAGTTTCTGGAAAGTTTCCGGAAATTTACAGAAAATTTTCCGCCCCTTTGCAACACTGATCATATACCATCTGCAAGTATGCGGAAGTCTCTTTAAACAGATGTAATTCACGAACATCATGAAAATCGTTTCTTCCTGTCGAAATGCTCTTCTAATATCTTCCTCTGAAGCGCATATTCTAACAGCCAGAATCAAAACTTCAGGGATGCATCTTTTTTTTAAAGGATTTTTCATTTAATTTTTTATCCCCTTTTCTCCCACTTTGGAATGCCCAATTCCCACTACTTAATCGTTCCTCGTGGTGGCGCGGTTACTCACCTCAATCCGGGTTGCGGAGGACAAGTCTCAGTTGCCTCCGCTTCTGAGACCGTCAATCCGTGCATCTTATCATGTGACTTGTTGTGCATGACACCGCGGAGACTCACAGCATGTGGAGGCTCATGCTACTCTCCGTTATCCACACACAACTTACCACACGCCCCATTGAGAGCAAGAACCACTAATCATGACCACGAGGAGGTTACCCCATGTGACTCTACCCTCCCTAGCAACCGGGCCAATTTGGTTGCTTAGGAGACCTGGCTGGAGTCACTCAGAAATATTTGTATTTTTAATATTATATTCAACATTCTCAGATAAAAAAAAAAAAATTCTTCTGATAGATAGATATCATTCATATCATCATTTGATTTGTTTTGTTTTGGCTTGTTTTCCGATATAAATATCTAAAACTCCTTTAAAACAACGTACATTTACTTTAGCAGCTATACTGCAGAAGAATTAAAGATGTAACACATAAAATTTAATGCAGAAGCATTAAAGATGTAACACATTAAATATAACTGCATTAAAGATGTAACTCATTAAATATAACTGCATTAAAGATGTAACATAAAATATAACTGCATTAAAGATGTAACACATTAAATATAACTGCATTAAAGATGTAACTCATTAAATATAACTGCATTAAAGATGTAACTCATTAAATATAACTGCATTAAAGATGTCACATAAAATCTAACTGCATTAAAGCTATAACGCATTAAATATAACTGCATTAAAGCTATAACGCATTAAATATAACTGCATTAAAGATGTAACACATTAAATATAACTGCATTAAAGCTGTAACGCATTAAATATAACCGCATTAAAGATGTAACACATTAAATATAACTGCATTAAAGATGTAACACATTAAATATAACCGCATTAAAGATGTAACACATTAAATATAACCGCATTAAAGATGTAACACATTAAATATAACCGCATTAAAGATGTAACACATTAAATATAACTGCATTAAAGATGTAACGCATTAAATATAACCGCATTAAAGATGTAACACATTAAATATAACTGCATTAAAGATGTAACACATTAAATATAACTGCATTAAAGATGTCACATAAAATCTAACTGCATTAAAGCTATAACGCATTAAATATAACTGTATTAAAGATGTAACACATTAAATATAACTGCATTAAAGCTATAACGCATTAAATATAACTGCATTAAAGATGTAACACATTAAATATAACTGCATTAAAGCTATAACGCATTAAATATAACTGCATTAAAGATGTAACACAAAATATAACTGCATTAAAGATGTAACACATTAAATATAACTGCATTAAAGCTATAACGCATTAAATATAACTGCATTAAAGATGTAACATAAAATATAACTGCATTAAAGCTATAACGCATTAAATATAACTGCATTAAAGATGTAACACAAAATATAACTGCATTAAAGATGTAACACATTAAATATAACTGCATTAAAGCTATAACGCATTAAATATAACTGCATTAAAGCTATAACGCATTAAATATAACCGCATTAAAGATGTAACGCATTAAATATAACTGCATTAAAGATGTCACATAAAATATAACTGCATTAAAGCTATAACGCATTAAATATAACTGCATTAAAGCTATAACGCATTAAATATAACCGCATTAAAGATGTAACACATTAAATATAACTGCATTAAAGCTATAACGCATTAAATATAACTGCATTAAAGATGTAACACATTAAATATAACTGCATTAAAGATGTAACACATTAAATATAACTGCATTAAAGCTATAACGCATTAAATATAACTGCATTAAAGATGTAACATAAAATATAACTGCATTAAAGCTATAACGCATTAAATATAACTGCATTAAAGATGTAACACAAAATATAACTGCATTAAAGATGTAACACATTAAATATAACTGCATTAAAGCTATAACGCATTAAATATAACTGCATTAAAGCTATAACGCATTAAATATAACCGCATTAAAGATGTAACGCATTAAATATAACTGCATTAAAGATGTCACATAAAATATAACTGCATTAAAGCTATAACGCATTAAATATAACTGCATTAAAGCTATAACGCATTAAATATAACCGCATTAAAGATGTAACACATTAAATATAACTGCATTAAAGCTATAACGCATTAAATATAACTGCATTAAAGCTATAACGCATTAAATATAACTGCATTAAAGATGTAACACATTAAATATAACTGCATTAAAGCTATAACGCATTAAATATAACTGCATTAAAGATGTAACATAAAATATAACTGCATTAAAGCTATAACGCATTAAATATAACTGCATTAAAGATGTAACATAAAATATAACTGCATTAAAGCTATAACGCATTAAATATAACTGCATTAAAGATGTAACACATTAAATATAACTGCATTAAAGATGTAACACAAAATATAACTGCATTAAAGATGTAACACATTAAATATAACTGCATTAAAGATGTAACACATTAAATATAACTTCATTAAAGATGTAACACATTAAATATAACTGCATTAAAGCTATAACGCATTAAATATAACTGCATTAAAGCTATAACGCATTAAATATAACCGCATTAAAGATGTAACGCATTAAATATAACTGCATTAAAGATGTCACATAAAATATAACTGCATTAAAGCTATAACGCATTAAATATAACTGCATTAAAGCTATAACGCATTAAATATAACTGCATTAAAGCTATAACGTATTAAATATAACTGCATTAAAGATGTAACATAAAATATAACTGCATTAAAGATGTAACACATAAAATATAACTGCATTAAAGATGTCACATAAAATATAACTGCATTAAAGCTATAACGCATTAAATATAACTGCATTAAAGCTATAACGCATTAAATATAACTGCATTAAAGATGTAACAAAATATAACTGCATTAAAGATGTCACATAAAATATAACTGCATTAAAGCTATAACGCATTAAATATAACTGCATTAAAGCTATAACGCATTAAATATAACTGCATTAAAGATGTAACACATTAAATATAACTGCATTAAAGATGTAACACAAAATATAACTGCATTAAAGATGTAACACATTAAATATAACTGCATTAAAGATGTAACACATAAAATATAACTGCATTAAAGATGTCACATAAAATCTAACTGCATTAAAGATGTAACGCATTAAATATAACTGCATTAAAGCTATAACGCATTAAATATAACTGCATTAAAGATGTAACACATTAAATATAACTGCATTAAAGATGTAACGCATTAAATATAACTGCATTAAAGCTGTAACGCATTAAATATAACTGCATTAAAGATGTAACAAAATATAACTGCATTAAAGCTATAACACATTAAATATAACTGCATTAAAGCTGTAACGCATTAAATATAAGTGCATTAAAGATGTAACGCATTAAATATAACTGCATTAAAGATGTAACGCATTAAATATAACTGCATTAAAGCTGTAACGCATTAAATATAACTGCATTAAAGATGTAACACAAAATATAACTGCATTAAAGATGTAACACATTAAATATAACTGCATTAAAGATGTAACACATAAAATATAACTGCATTAAAGATGTCACATAAAATATAACTGCATTAAAGCTATAACGCATTAAATATAACTGCATTAAAGCTATAACGCATTAAATATAACTGCATTAAAGATGTAACACATAAAATATAACTGCATTAAAGATGTCACATAAAATATAACTGCATTAAAGCTATAACGCATTAAATATAACTGCATTAAAGATGTAACGCATTAAATATAACCGCATTAAAGATGTAACACATTAAATATAACTGCATTAAAGATGTAACACATAAAATATAACTGCATTAAAGATGCAACACATTAAATATAACCGCATTAAAGATGTAACACATTAAATATAACTGCATTAAAGCTATAACGCATTAAATATAACTGCATTAAAGCTGTAACGCATTAAATATAACTGCATTAAAGATGTAACGCATTAAATATAACTGCATTAAAGATGTAACAAAATATAACTGCATTAAAGATGTAACGCATTAAATATAACCACATTAAAGATGTAACACATTAAATATAACCGAATTAAAGATGTAACACATTAAATATAACTGCATTAAAGATGTAACACAAAATATAACTGCATTAAAGATGTAACGCATTAAATATAACCGCATTAAAGATGTAACACATTAAATATAACCGAATTAAAGATGTAACACATTAAATATAACTGCATTAAAGATGTAACACAAAATATAACTGCATTAAAGATGTAACGCATTAAATATAACCGCATTAAAGCTGTAACACATTAAATATAACTGCATTAAAGCTATAACGCATTAAATATAAGTGCATTTGGGGTCTGGGTATCTCAGCGAGTATTGACGCTGGCTAACACACCTGGAGTCGCGAGTTTGAATCCAGGGTGTGCTGAGTGACTCCAGCCAGGTCTCCTCAGCAACCAAATTGGCCCGGTTGCTAGGGAGGGTAGAGTCACATGGGGTAACCTCCTCATGGTCGCTATAATGTGGTTCTCACTCTCGGTGGGGCACATGGTGAGTTGTGCGTGGATGCGGCGGAGAACAGCGTGAAGCCTCCACACGCGCTACATCTCCGTGGTAACGCGCTCAACAAGTCACGTGATAAGATGCGCGGATTGACATCTCAGACGCGGAGGCAACTGAGATTCGTCCTCTGCCACCCGGATTGAGGCGAGTCACTACACCACCACGAGGACTTAGAGTGCATTGGGAATTGGGCATTCCAAATTGGGGAGAAAAAATAAATAAATAAAAATATTAAATATAACTGCATTAAAGATGTAACGTCGGGGTGTTTCCTTTAAAGAGCTCCGGCTCCACTTATTCCACAACAAGAGTGCTTCTGTATTTACTTATTTTGTATTTTTGCATTATAATTCCTTCATATTTTGCAATCTACATCACTTTAAGCTGTTTGGAAGGTTTGGAGTGTGTCTAGACTCTGAGTTGTGTAATTCTCTCCTCAGTCAGTCGTGAACTGCGTCATCATTAGAGTTTAATATGATCTCATGTTATGTTAAATTACATCAAACGACTATTCGACAATTAAACTTTTTGTCAACAATTTTTCATTGTGGACGTTGTTGATAACGCTGACTAATAGTTTCAGCCCTATTTTAAATGACGTAGACTTGGCTCTGTTACAATGCCCTAAATGTAATATTTACCAAATTAAGCTTTTTATAGTCTACATTTTATTATTATTCACAATATGAAGCTGGAGACAAGATGCATGTGCTGACGAGGGACGTTTCTATATAGTCGCATTTTTCTTTGCATGCCCTCGCTTCAATTTAAAAAACTTAATTTTCAGAGGAACACAGAGGAATAAAAAAAATATCAGCAACTATCGGCATCGATTAATTGGTAAACCCGATATATCGGTCGACCTCCAGTGATGCTTGAAGACTAAAGTATACTTCAGGTGTCCGCGTTGCTGATCACTCCACACAGTATGTGTGACGCAAATTGCGTCATCAGCACAGCTGTGGCTTGGTCGATACATTGTTGTTGAGCAGAGTAACACAGTAAACAAACATCATTTTTGAAGTGCATTCTGTGTCTGACAGAACTTCACAGCCTATATTTGAACCAGCTGCGTTTTTTCAGTGCAGACGCATTTTATAATTCACGTGGTGAGCGAATAATCGACTTCTGGCTGACGGTGTCGACTATGTTTCTGTAGTTGTAGTCGACTAGTCTGTTTACTTCAACGTTCAATGGCGGGAGTTTTCCGCGTGACTACAGCGCGAGCTCAGGAACGCGCGGGAGTCTGTGCGGATCAAACAAGTCAACTCTTGCAAAACAAGCACATCTAACACTATACAGATATCAGCAGTTGGTCACTTGCCTTAGATAAACAGCAACGGATCCGGTCGAAGTCATTCGACGTGACACTCTCCACCTGTAAGTGTTTTGTTTTTGTTTTTTTTAATTCCTCCTGATCGGTGTGTTTGAGGCGTCCAGCGCTTCATAACTGAAATGCCGCTCAAAACAACAGACAGCCTCGAGTGACGTCACAGTCACCGGAGCTGATCCCGCTGGCGAATGGCGTGACGTTCCTTAACACAGCGGTGTCTCCCGGCGTTCCTTAACTCAGCGGTGACTCCTGGCGTTCTTTAACTCAGCGGTGACCCCTGGCGTTCCTTTACTCAGCGGTGACTCCTGGCGTTCCCTAACTCAGCGGCGACTCATGGCGTTGTTTAATGCAGCGATGATTCATCGCGTTGTTCAGGAATCGCTTCATATGTTATACATATGCTAGTCGAAGATTCCTGTACATATACTGTATATTGTCCCCACATTTCTCTGTTCTGTCAAGCGCGAAAATACATTAAATTTGCTTTTCCTGCAACAAGTGATAGGATTGTGCTGAATCTTTTGTTTTGGGGAAATTACACTGGTGATACAGTCTGTTTACATAGTAGATGCACGCATACAATAGCGGTTTATGTACTTATATGATAAATATAATCAGCCTCTGCCGATGTGTTTTGATCAAGAGAACAAAACCAAACTTAAATGACTTGATTCTTTCTTGTTCTCGGTGAAGCGCGTGCTGATAGATTGTTTTCATGCTTTCCTTTATATGCTTCATCAAAGTATTGTTTTTAGAGGGAACTATTAAGTGTAGTCCATTAATTGTAAAGCAGCATTTATTGGAAAGAGTATTTCCACAAATGTTAAGGTGTTGTGACTCAACGTGCGCGTGCTTGTGAATAATTTTACTTGCCTTTTCTGTAGATTCGTTCAATGTGCATTGTCAAGCAGCCAATAAAAGACCTTTAGCACATTATAAAAAATATTGGTATCATTATTAAACCGAGTTTTTTCATCGATGTCTGTTCTAATCAACAGTTTAAGAGCGATTTGAACAACAGGATAACATCTGATTTCCCATGTGACACAATGGTTTGAATGGGAACTGGCGAGTCAAGAGCAGTAAATCACAAATTAAAGTCTTTTATTTGCAACACTAAAGCATCATATGCTGATATGTGTCAATAATATACTTCCAATTGCTTTTATTTCTTTATAATGAATAATGGCTTGATGAAATAATAGTTTGAGTTGTAACTTTTTCCAAACATTATTTATAACACAGTGAATAATTAATTATAGATTGGACACTGGTCCATTAGTAAATCACACTGGCAGTAAACATAATGACCCAGGTTCAAATCCCCATCAATCAGGACAAATTGGAAGCTTTGCTGCAGATTATGATGTATTTTTAACAGGTCTATTGAAAAGTTTTTGTAAATCACATACACAGACCCAATTTATTATATTGTTTTAAATAAATCAATCAAAATGGCAACTGAATCTAACAGCCAGTAATTACAGTAATGGATGAAGTTTTGCCTAACAAACAAAATCATTGTGTTTCTGAAGAACTTTCTACCATTTAAAAGTACCATTTATTCTTACCCATGGGTCAATTGTGCCTTTCTACTTGCTCTGCACCAAAAATATTGCACTGTTCTGAAAGATCATCTTTTGGCAGTGTCATGGGTAGTCAAACATACAACACTGTCATGCACATTAAAGATGCTATTATAACAATTTAAATGCATATATTTATAGGGAATTGAACCTAGGACTGTATGCATATTTAACAAACACACTACCCCTACACCAACAGACCTTCTGTATGTGCCGTCACAACTGTTTTATCAACTTTATCAAGCTATTGTTTTTTTTTATAAATAAAAGTAATTTAAAAGTATAGGCCTATTGTTGACACATATAAGCCTATGATGCTTTAGTGTTGCAAATAAAAGACTTCCACATGCTATTTACTGCTCTTGACAAGTGTAATCGCCAGTTCCCATTCAAACCAATGTCACAGGTTAACATGGGACACCAGATGTGAAACCATGTTAAAATCCCTCTTAAACTGTGTCAAATTCATTGGAACAGACACTGATCATACAAAGCAGGCTAATAACGATACCAACATTTTTTATGATGTGTAAAACACCTTTTCATGGCTCCTTGGCAGTTCACATTAAAGTAATATTCTTCACGTGCACATCCCCAGTTAACATGGTCCCCAGCTGATCCAGAACACCGGCAATTGTAAAGGCTATGTGTTCTTGCTACCATGGTAAAGTGGGTATATAGTGTAATAAATGGTGACATTTACAAACAAACACAATTCTCATGCAGTAATAACTCTGATATAACACAGCGGTGTTGCATTTGTAGCTGAGCTAGTAAGGGTTCCCAATGGAAAAAGATCAGGATTTCCCAGATGTTTGTTTTAGATCTTTTCATCTGGAAAGCATCACATTTTAATAAACATCCCCTGAACATCTTACAAAAATCAGATTTACAAACATTCTAAATCAAAAACTTCTCAATACATCTGCTGAATGTCTGATTGACATCCGAGAAGAAACATCTTATAGACGTATCGCAGATGAGCAAACAACCTAAAAAAAATGTCTTCCAGATGTAAACGCACACATCAAATAGATGTCTGGGAGATGTACGTGTGCTATCAGTGTATAGATTAGCAAGAGTAAGAGACGTGCCGTCTTGAGAGACATAAATGGCATGGTAACCATAGAGTTTACACCAAGTTAACTCCATTAATACTAAAAAAATGCCCATAAACAGTGTATGAATCTTTGTTTATATGTTTATAGCAGTGGTGGCTGGTACTATATTGCAATGAAAACCACCATGCTAGAGTGGAAATTTTTTTCTATAGATGGTAAGTATAAATTAATCATAAGTTTACCGATAATATGTGTAAAAAGGGCAGTTCAATGGGGATGATTGCAATGGGGCATACAGTTTAGGAATCAAAAACATTTGTGAGCAATGTATTGCTGCATATAACTTTTCTGTTATGGACCTTAGAAAAGACCATTTAGCCCAAGATGGACCACTTGTATTAAAATGAATGGGAGAATTTGGGACGGCCAATATGGCGGATGTAGAAAAGGAACTCTGCCTTACAGGTAAAAGAGCCAATCACCTTTTAGATTTCATTTTTTATTTCTATACATCCTCTGTGAGTTAACTAGTGAACGAGCATGCATATTAGCTGGACCAGCCAGAAGCATTTTTTTAGCCTGGTCTGAGGTAAACAAGCACATTTAATGAGACCATTGTCATCAGATTTAACTGCTGATTTGAAATGTGTTCTTTGATCGAAATCTTCACCAACTGTACACAAGCTGTACTTTTATGCCGCTTGTTTACATTGAAAATAGCTGCCCGGGAACGTTCCAAAGATAGCCGCCGAGTGGACTGACTTGCCTTGAAAGGGACTTTGAGCTTAGTTAGGGTAGACGCCATATTCTATTTTTCGTGATTGAAAAGGAGGCTTCAGGTTGGGTTGTTCTGTTTAGTCTATACTGTTTAAGCTTACTCTTCATCTTTAATCGTTCAGCTGACGTAACATTAAAAATGTAATTCCAGTAAAAACACCAGAAAACATGGGTTGTGCTTATTAGAGGACATTTAGATAAAAATGTAGTTAAATATGGTGTCTACACTGACAGATGTCTGTGTGATGCAGCGTGTATTAATAAAAAATAATGAATATTCTCAGAGCTCTGGATTGAAACCAGTTTATATATGGTTATATTTGTATTATATTTACTGTTAGTCAATGAGTAAGTGATGAAGATGCCAAGCTCCGTGGAGAAATTAAAACCAGGTTTCTGTTCGTTACAACATGAAGAACATCAAAGCTCTAAGCCATCAATTACTCGACTCCCAGCTCTCTAAGTTCTTCAGCTTTTCTTTAAACTCCAGTTAACCAGGATGAACCTAATCTACTGATTCACAGAAACTTCAATCCACTGGAGCAGAAACGGCACCAAACCAGTTGGTATAAAAGACCTGCGAGTTGATGTTTGTTCAGTTACTCTCATTGAAACTGAAGTGATGGAGGGGTCAATTAATGTCGATCTTATGGCCCTGAGGATCATCATATCTGTCATTGGTGTTTCGGGAAACACAATATTGATCATATCTATCTTTCATATGACACGTCTGAAGACGTTTGAAGTCATTCTTCTGGGACTGGCTGTGGTGAATCTGGAGGCAATCGTGATCGTGAACATCTACGACATCATGCTCTTGCGTTCCTCGTACAGGATCGGTATTTGTACGTGTAGGATCCTGAAATTTCTCACCATCTTTGGGGAAATTGGCAGCATCCTTTTCACGGTGGTCATCAGCATTTACTTCTATCAGAAGTTGCGAGACGTCAACACGCATGTCAACTTGCCCAAAAAAAACTACAAATAAAAAATAATATATATATATATATATATATGTGTGTGTGTATATATATATAATCATACACAATTAAATCTCTCTCCAGAGCCCCTCCCCGAGAGCCTTCCAAAAATGCCAAACAGCTGCCCCATTTTTTAATAAATAAATCCAAGTTTCCCAGCCTTCTATAATGACATTTCTTCGAATGCCACCACCCTGCCCATCTCTGTGCACCACTCCTGAAATGAGGGTACTCCAGTCGACTTCCATCCCCTAAAGATGACCTGCCTGCCGATCATAACACTGGCTAGGACCCAATTGTTTATGTATTTATCCCCTACATCAATGACTGCCCCATTGCCTAAAATACAGAGTCTGAGGCAAAATGAAATTTGAGTGCCCAAAACGTCACACACAAAACTCTGAACCCTCAACCAAAATTCTTGGACCTTAACACACCACCAAAAAACATGGGTTGTGTCCCCATCTTCTGATTGGCATCGCCAGCAGGTGGGTGTGTATTTAAGACCAAGCCTATACAATCTAGAGGGGGTCCAATAGAATCAATGTAAAATCTTAAATGAAATAAGATGCACCCTTACATCTATAGATGCAGACTTGATGTTTTTTAGAATCCTATCCCACACTCCCTCCTCCAATACCAAGTTTAAATCTTTCTCCCATAATCTCTTGAGAGAAGTTAAAGCTCCGTCCCCCAGACTCTGAATTAGTAGGGAGTAATACACTGATGCCTCATGACCTTTTCCAAAAGCAGTAATCACCTCTCCCAGAGTATCTGCCGCTTTAGGGGGGGTGTATACTACTCCCAAAAATAGTACAGAGCAGGTGGTGCAGCTGTAAATACCTAAAGAACTGAGATCTGGGAATCCCAAAATATTGAACCATATTTTCAAAGGATCTCAACACTCCACTCTCATATAGGTCACCGAGTGTAGTAACCCCCTCACAATCCACTCTGACCAGCAGAAAGGGGACTTATCAATACATAATTTTGGGTTCAGCCATATGCTAAAGGCAACATTTAAATAAATGTCTGAATTAAACACTCTGGACTCTTTTGTCCATACCGAGTGCAAATGTGAGATAACAGGGTGTAACTTAACTTCTCCGGTTAGTTTGATAGAAACACTTTGCAATGGCGAAATAGGGGCAAGAACTTCCTGTTCAATACAAAACCAGGGAGGGGCTCTCTTAGGTGGAAGCAACCAATGAGCCAAATGTCTGAGACCGAACGCATAATAATAAAACAAAATCTTGGGTAGGCCTAGCCCACCTTTGTCAATCGGCCTATGTAATTTATTGAAATGCAATCTGGGACATTTACCATTCCAAATGAAGGACTTTGCTATGCTATCAAATTGCTTGAAATAAGAGAGGGGGACATCTACAGGGAGAGACTGTAGCAGGTAGTTGAATTTTGGAATACAATTCGTTTTAATAATATTAACCTTCCCAATCATAGATTATAAATGTAATGAAGCCCACCTGCCCACATCGCCAGAAAACCTTTTTATTAAAGGGTCAAAATTAACTGTAACTAAATCACACAAATTTGCTGGGAATAAAATATCCAAATACTTAATGCCCTGTTTGGGCCACTGGAAAGCGCCCGGCTAGAAAGCTGTTACTGCACAGTACGCTGTCGGAGCCAAAGCTTCGATTTAGACTAATTCACTCTGTATCCTGAGAACTTAGAAAAGGAATTAATAATTGTGTGGAAGCAAGGCATAGATCTAGTAGGGTTGGAGATGAATAATAAAATATCATCTGCGTAAAGCAAAAGCTTTTGCGCCACACCTCCCACCACCACCCCTGGAAGATCCTCTTCCCTTCTTATGCTAATGGTTCCAGGCCAAGACAGAACAATAATGGGGAAAGAGGGCATAAATTAGGTGCGTAAATATTAGCCAAAATAAGACTTTGTCCCTGAATTTCAGCTAAAACAATAATGACTCTTCCTAATTTATCTTTACTCTGTTTGAGACATTTGAATTGTAGATGTTTATTTATCAGTGTAATGATTCCCCTACTCTTAGGGTGTGTTCACACTTGGCAGGTTTGGGTCGATTAAAACGAACTCTGGTGCGATTGCTCTGTTAGTGCGGTTCATTTGAACAAGTGTGAACGCTACCATCCGAACCTTGGTGCGCACCAAACAAGCGGACTGAGACCGCCTGAATAGTGGGTCTCGGTCCGCTTCCAAACGAACTGTGGTGCGGTTCGATTGATATATGAACGCAACATGGACCAAAGACATCTAAACGGACCAAAAACAGGAAGTAATTTGCCTTTAATACTGACCTCAAGCATACCTGGTTCTTCTCATCATAGGAATTATGTTGTCCATTACAGTTCGGTACAGGCGTCGGAACCGCCGTCAGCCGTCCTTGCAGCATCTTCGTTTGTGTGTGCAACGGAGGAATTCCTGCCGCTGTTTTGACTCCTTTACACATTTTATTAGCTCTTCATTTGATCTCAGCTGGTAAATATACCACTATATATACATATATAAATATAACGAGCGCATTTAGCCCAGCAGCCAGCATTGTTTTGGATGTTCTGCAAGTTCCGTCAAAAAATATATGTCATAAAACTGTCCAATCAGGTTGTGAATTTTTCCTGTTGCCTTTGGTTTTGTATTGTTAGGTTCGGTGTTAAAAATGGCAGTGTGAATGCTAAGCGAACCAGGATTAAATATATCATTTTCTTTTTTGGTCCGGACCAAGTGGACCAAGAGAAACGAACTACAAGTGTGAACACACCCTTACTTGAGCCCGCACTATAAAAACATGTCCACCCCATATCTTCCCAAATTTTCAGCTTCCTGCGGGGAAAGATGCATTTCTTGAAGAAACACTGTATCATATGTCTTACGCTTAAGAAGAGAAATAACCTTCCTTCTTTTAATGGGGTGCCCCAACCCATTCACATTCCACGTGGAGAGAGACAGTCCACTCATATTAACATTTGACATTTTGACATATTAGAAAAAATAGATTGTGTGTCAAAAACAAGATTATAAAGACTACATTCCAACATTAGTGCAACCATCAGAACCTGAACATCCCCCAGAACCAAAGAAACAGAAAAAAGAAAAATGTGCGCATTAACCCCGTGCACAACAGTGTCAACTGGCGTCAATCCCTCTAAACTCAAACAGTTCATGTATGCCTACGAGAACCCCCGCAACAACTTTGCCATTGGATTGCTTAAGTCCGGTGTTTCTATACAAATTTTGTGTGACAGAATTACACGGCAAAATATAATCTATAAAACAAACTCCAGCCAAAGGCGGGATAAACACAAAGAGCGTGTAGATTCATCCATAAAACTGTCCTGAAGGTGTGTTCCTCCACAAAATAAACTCCAGCTGCTAGCGGAACCAGCACAACAACAACAAAAAGAGTGCAGTTTCCTCAAACAGTCAAGCGAATGTTCAGTGAGCCGGTCCACTCGGCTGCAACGTGAATACCACAACATGACTTACTCACTCCATTGACTTTATGAAGAAGGTCATCGCTTGCTGTGGGCATGTGGATGTTTTACGGCCATCCTTAGCATCCATTCTCAATTTGGCCGGGAACATCATTGAAAAAAGCGCACTTCCGTTGATCTAAGAGTTTCTTGCATTCCCTGAATCAATCACGTTTCTCTCTTGTCGAATTTGCAATGTCTGGGAACGAGAAAATGATGTGGTTTTTCCAAGAAAGCCTTCCTTTACTCCTCACCTCGTGTAACACAAGATCTTTATCGGATGATCTCAGAAATTTGGCCAGAATTGATCGGGGCCTGCTTCCCTCCACGGATCACCGAGCAGGAACCCTGTGAGCACGCTTGATTTCCAGCTTATGGCCTGTTATGTCGTGCAGACTCGAAAAGAGCCCATCCAGGAATTTCACCATATCCTGACCCTATTCGGCCTCAGGAATTCCAACAATTCCGCCGGCTACGGTTCTCAAAGTCCTCTAACTTCACCCAGACACGCTCCAAATCCACCTTGGTCGCTAGTGGTCACAGCAAGATCCTCCAAGTCAGCAACGACCTTCGTCAGCATTGCCGACATGTTCAGCATCTCTCGCTGCATTTCCCGCACCTCCCCAACTAAATCGACTCCTAGGCTCACGGCCTGCTAAGGGCGTCAGCTTGAGCACGTAAGTGTCTTTTAATGTCTCCAGAGCCCGAGGATTTTGAATTCTTTGACATATTGTCCTCCTAGAACAGTTATGGAACAGAGTGTACAGAATCTCACCAGTTTATGACATTAATAGTATTAAAACTAGCAAAGTGCGCAGAGCTCCCCGTTCACTGACCAATCCTCGCATGGCGTCACGTCTATCCCATCTGCTGCAGCTTTGAAATTTCTTCATATCCACATTCAGACTCAAAAATGGTGTGATGCCATCGTTGATGTCCAAACACCATTTGTTCTTCCATGTGTTGTTACAGAATGCATCACACCAGTTCAGTTAAATGGAATTTATAATGAGATTTGAGAGCTAAACTAGTTCTGTTACTCACATAAAGCTACTGATTTTATTCACACTGGCACCATTTTTTATTTTGATGTAAATGAAAATGAGTCTCTTCAATGGCATGCACTGTATAAACCTCCTAGATCACATATCATTCTCTGCAGCTGTTTTGTCTTTTTGTCTGGCAAAGATGTTTTTTTTTTCAGTGTTTCATCAGCGGAATGATCAAAAACACTTTAAACAACAGTACAACCTGTCCCTCACTGCCTTGTTTTCATTCCCATCAAAAATAAATGATTTCATGTTTATCATTAGAACGTCTGCTTCATTTGAGTGTATTTGTTCATTTGGACAATTGATGTATTTGAAACTCTCCTAAACCATCTTCTCACTGTCATATCAATCATTGTAAAGTCTGATTCATTTTTGTGAATTGGTTTGTTTGGATGAGTCACATAAATGAATCTTATTAAAAGATGATACATTCACTCTCAGGAAAAAAGCTACTGTTTTAGGTACAAGGCCGTGTACATATTTGTAACTTTAAGGAGACAAATAGGTACATTTCTGTGTACCCTAACACTAACAGAATGTGCTGGAGCTGAAGACATGCACAAAAACCCCATAAGAGTTGATCGATTAATTATCCTATACAGAAATCTGATATATGCCCTTATATCACCATATATGTATATAAAATTATAGTTCATAAATTTGATCATATATGGAAATTCCATTATTATTTGGGGAAATATGTTACATATCTCAAAATTGACATTTTTTTTTGTATTTTGAAATATATGTCTCATGTTAAAGTATGTTAATATTTTTATCAGCGAAAACCATATACTGTATGAACATATATATTTCATAGATGTGTTTTGCATATATTCCCATATATCAGATTTCTGTATGGAATCATTTGCCTATATATAACATTCAGTGGCTCAACAAGTATTTATTTTAGTCTTACTTATGGTCTTTGTCATTAGACAAATCAAAGCAAGTGTCCTTTATTTTAAAGAAAGATAGCACAAGCAAAATATTTTTAAGCAAAAAGAAAAAAAAGTGATTAAAATTATATGACACAGATGACACGTCTTTGATGATTTGTTATCAAATTCAGTTCCATTCAGATCATTTTAAGTGTGACTTAAAGGTGCTGTAAACCATTCTAGAATTTCCACAAGCTGAGTCATTGGATTAACCACGCCCCCTTTCCAAAACCCCACCCTCCAAAGATAGCAAATAAGCTTTATTGAGACCGATATTGAGCAGAAACGGTTGTGTGGTGGTGGGGGCGTGGTTGAGCGCTGGCGTGTGACTGGAGAGTGAGATCAGGAGATGAGAATGGTAAGGATCATCACCTGGCAATGATTGTCTCTAACAGCTGTTTGTCATTGCAGTGAGAGTTGGAGACGGATTTAAGAGCGAGCCAGATGCCAGTGAGGGAGCTGCCACGTGCCCAGAGAGACACGTGTGAAAGTTTAAAGAGTGAAGTGCTGAAAAGCAAATTTTGTGGTACAAAATAAATACCTTTTGTCTTGGAACTCGCCGACTCCCGCGTCCTCCTTGCACCCCATCATGAACTTCGATACAGTTTGTTAAAAACAACAGCAGCAAAATAGCACCCTCAACTGACAACTGTTATGAACAACATGGCATAAAAATGGCATTAAGCCTCAATAATTCTCTGCAGCTATAATACTATGAGAACATGCAAAATGATTGACAGGCAGAAAGCATCAGAGACGCAGAGTGTAGAGCTGTGAGATATCTCACAACACTTATTTCAGTAATATCTTTTAAAGAGTAGAAAAACATTTTGCATACCTTTCCATGAAAAATGACTTATAGCCCCTTTAAGTGAACAAAAGTGTCCAAATAAGTTTTGGTGCCACTGTATATTATGCAAATAACTGTAATAATATAATAGTAACTGCCACAGAATTTTGTCTTGTTTCTAATGATACTCTTCAAATGAATGGAGATGGAAATCATTTTGGCGGTGTCTGTTGTTTTAAATGCTCTACTGTGTAAATGTTTTATTCTTTTGTTCTGTCTTGTTTTCTGTGCTGTAGTCACATCTTCACCGTGAGAAATTGATCGTATGTGCTGTATGTACTTTGAGAATAAGTTGGAAGTTCTCTGTGAATATTTCAAGTAAAGTTAAGTGACTCCAAGGTGCTAAAAAAAGAAGCAGGTTTTGTGATGTCACTGTGTGCGGTGAGGATGATTTATGGCCTTGAAATATTGAATTGTCTCTTATTGTCTTTTAGATCATGCTGGACACTAGATAATCCTCAGAAGCACTCAATCTGATAATGTTTGTTTTTTTATTGTTGGTCATATGTTTATATGTTTAAATGTTGTGAGCATTTAAGGGATTTTCTTTTGTCTTGGTGTAAAATTCCCTTGTATTTCAGTCTTACACTTCAGGCGCTGGTAACCTCAGATTGTCTCTCTGATCAGAAGTGAAAGTGCAAACAGGATGTGTCTGCACGTTGTAAATATGGACCTGCAGTGTTTATAGTTCTGGGCAAAGACTTGATGCTTTTACTGAGTGTTTTTGTGAATGTCTTGAGATGTCAGTGTTCGCTGTACGTGACTGCTGTCAGAATTACACTGATTATTAGAGTACAACGGGGCTAAAGGCACCTTTGATTTTATTTTCTCCCAAAACACTAAATAGCAACAAAAACTGCCAAAGTACTTTCCTAAACACCTGTTTGTCCCAATGCACTGCAGAATATTCCTGGTCCATGAGATCTGTGTGTGTGGTGTTTAAAGTTGGATTTTGAGGTCATTTGATCTCATTTTTAAGGTTGTAAATTTATGTTGCTAATGAAAATACCTGATATTAACACATTTATTTTGAGACAAAATACTTATTTATAATTTTCAGTTTTGTTCAAGGTCGTTAAATCAAATGTTGTTTAATATTACCACCTTTAATAAAAATATTTTTTAAAAACCTTCCGTTATTATTTCCTTCCATGCGAATTATGTTGCTCCATCAATATTCAACAAAAATAAATGTATTTTTTCAATCTCGATACACTTTGTGACCAGAAAAAAGCACATTGTGTGCCTTTAGCCGCAGTGTACCCTACTATCCTCTCTACAACATTAATTATTTCATTTTGATTTTGCAAAACACAACAATTAACAAATTTCCGAGTGATTTTCAGCACATTCTCTCTCAACACACTGGCAAACACATTTTTGATCAACACATATCTAGTACTTTATCATATAAAGCCAAGCTAACTTTTTCTTTTTTAGTGGATTGCTTGAAACGTGCTTGTGCTGTCTTTCTTTTAAATATATGGTTTTGTTCTTCAATGCAATGGCATTCAGACATAGTTAGAAGGAGCATATTATGGTCTGAAGTGTTGTGTGGCATCACAGTTAATTGCACATGTCGAAAGTGCAAAAATGTCCCAGATGACTCAAATTCACATGACTGTTGAAGGGAAAGTGTATATATCACTATACGTATGGAGACACTATACTGTAAAAAGGCACCGTCCTTCAGATGAGATGTCAATCTGAGGTCCTGACTCTCTGTGGTCATTAAAAATCCCAGGGCACTTCTCGTAAAACAGTAGGGGTGTAACCCCGGTGTCCTGGCCAAATTCCCCCCATTGGCTCTTATCAATCATGGCCTCCTAATAATCCCCATCCATTAATTGGCTCTATAACTCTACTCTCTCTCCTCTCCACCAATAGCTGGTGTGTGGTGAGTGTACTGGCGCACTATGGCTGTCGTCACATCATCCATGTGGATGCTGCACACTAGTGGAGGTTGAGGAGAGTCCCCTGTTCACTGTGTAAAGCGCTTTGAAGGGTTGGATTTACCCCTGTCCCTTCAGCCTATTGATGAGTTGAATACATTTACTAGAAATTGTTATAATCAAAAGGTAATCAAAGCATTTTTAGTCATCTGCATTTATTGAATGTTGCAGGTCATTTGTGTATTTGTCCTCAGAGATGTGACTGAGGGTCTGATTAATATCAGGAATACAATAACAGTGATTATTCATTTAGCCCAGAGAACCGTTACACATGTGAGTCACAACAATTTCACTGATCACTTACTCAGTTTAAGCAAGAGTTTCATTGTGTTTAAGTTTAAGGTCATTAATTGCTGACACAGATACATTCTAATTTATTTACTAAAACCTATATCTGTTATAATTATTACATAATTAATCAACTACTCTATAACCATTTGATTCTATTTTAATTTAATCACTATTAATTGAATGAGAGAGAGAGAGATTTTAGTTATGACGTTATTGTCGTATTAGGTGACATTAGTAGGTCTTGTGTGTATGCTCTTTGTCGTGCTCTCTCTTAATTTTCCACCAAAGTTAAGGAGACGACCTCCAGTCCTGGGAAACAGATAACGCTACCCATTGCAATGTCTAACTCATTCAGTGTTTGGGTTGTTTATGGTGCCCTATAACATGTGGCTCTGCCATCGTCAGAAGCCTCAAAGGATTTGAATTGCTCTCCTTGGTACCTTCTTGATGTAGAGAAAGAGGACTGGTCATAACTGATAGCTAACCCATGACATCTGCACATCGGTTCTGTAAAAACCAGTGATGGGAACTTGATTCATGTCATGGCTAACGACAGTAACTAGTTTGCATGAGGTGGAAATAGACTATATTTGTAAAGTGTTAGGATGTTTGAAGTGAACTGTGACACCTCTGATTCAATTTGCATTTGACTATAATTGCTTGTGAATATTTTTGAATGGTTACTTTTTTACTTTCCTTTTTGTCTTGTGTTTCTTTCTCTTTTGGCTTCTTTTTCTCTTGTCTTTCTGAACTACTGGATCCCACTGACGTGTGATGCTTATTACTGCAGTGAGCAGTCAGTAAACTCTCTCTCAGTTGATTGCAATTTAGATTTTATTCCTCAATATTCATATTGGGGACTCAGCTGTGACCCCCAACAGCTTTGAGTGTAGTGTCAGAAAAAAGCGCTATATAAATGTAACATTCATTCATTCATATAATAATGTACCATCTTCATACAAGAATGAGAGAATGATGTTTAAAGTAGCTTTAGGTGAAAAATGGTTAAAAATAATTACTAAACTAATCTTTGGGAAGTAAACAATTACAATTCACTTTTGGAGTTTTTAAGTTGATGATGTGTGGCAGAGCTTATCTCATGACCACCGGTGGTAAAGAAAATAACAGAAATCTGAAGAAAATGTAATTAAAGTTTTTAAAAAGTAAAAGTTGATCTAATGTTTGTAGGCTAAATGTTTCTAATAATGTTTTATTATGTGAAAGTGTATGTGAACGGTTCTTTTTCCTACAAAAACAAAGTCATTACCCTTATTTAATTGAATTGTTGAAAGTTTTTATAGGTGATTTAATGTCTTTCAGATAGGGCTGTGCGATATGGCAAAAAAATAAGATCTGGATTTTTTTTCAAACTTAAAGGTGCTGTAAGCGATTCCTTTTTTTTTATTTTTTTCATGGAAATGTATGCAAAAAATGTTCCTACTCACTGAAAGATATTACTGAAATAAGTGTTGTGAGATATCTCACAGCTCTACACTCTGTAAACAGCAAACAAAAATGTGTCCGCAGTCTCTGACACTTTCTGCCTGTCAATCATTTTGCTCGTTCTCATAGTATTGTAGCTGCAGCGAATTATTGAGGCTTAATGCCATTTTAATGCCATGTTGTTCATAACAGTTGTCAGTTGAGGGCGCTATTTTGCTGCTGTTGTTTCTAACAACCGTTTCTGCACAATATCGGTCTCAATAAAGCTCATTTGGTATCTTCAGAGGGCTGGGTTTTGGAAAGAGGGGCGTGGCTAATCCAACAGCGAATAATCATGGAAGTAGAACTGCTATCACTTACAGCAGGGGTGTCAATCTCAGTTCCTAGAGGGCCACAGTCCAGCAGAATTTAGCTCCAACCTTAATTAAACACATCTGAAGCAGCTAATCAAGGTCTTCAGGAGTGCTTGAAGATTACAAGGAGGCATTTTGGAGCAGGGCTGGAACTAAACTCTGCAGAGCTGTGGCCCTCCAGGAACTGAGTTTGACACCCCTGACTTACAGCAACTTTAAGGACTTTAAGGACGATTCACAGTGCGATTATTCCAATATTAAATGCACTCCAACACTCCAATAGCATGTTCTTTATTAGAATGCAAGGCAACCTGGTTAGAGAAATCAAAGTTTCTTTCATTATAGGTGTGCAAGAAAAATGCACAAAAAGACTGCACCATACAGAAAATTGTCAACAGTTTAAATGTAAAATAAATTTAAATCGAATAAACCCAGATGTTCAGAAATAATAGAACAAAATAAGAAAACTGCAAAATACTTCTTAGGTATTCATTTTTATCTAAATCAAGTCTATCTAGAATGTTATTTAGAAATCAATAGACATTATATAGAAAGTACTCCTTGTATATCAAACAATTTGTATGTATAATCATAAACCGCTGCCGATAGAGTCCAGGGCACATGGTGCCCTCTAGCGGTACACACTGAGCAGTGCAGCAATATGAAATAATTTATTAGACTTTCAAAGTTTGTCAAAATGATTGCTTGCCAAATGTTGACTATAGATGCACTTGAAACACGTCACAAGCAATAATTAGCGATCTATCTGAATCATCATGGTAAAAGAAAGAGCTGTAGATGTTTAATTCTGCCATTTATAGCCTATCCATATGATTTAATATGAAGCGCCCGTAACTGTCACGTAATTAACGCTTTATTATGGGTATTTAAAGATAAATTGGAAACCGTTCATTAACATGCGCACAACGCCATTGTCCAGTTATGGTCTTCAGCTGATGTATACCTGCATGATGGATTTACCTGCAATCACATTGTACAATCGTACTGAAAGTATTATTTATTATTAACATTATGGAAATATTACTATATTATTAGTCTCTATGTTGTTAACCTGTTACATCATTTTGGAGGGCACACATGTGCAGCTGATCAGATGAGGCGGCATCAAGCAAAGCGGCATCGAGTGCCTTATTGCTTTTATAAAACGGTCACCACATAGTAAACTTATTAAAGACACAAATGATCATTAAATATTATATTTTGCTAATAAAATCAATAAATGCCATTCTTCCACCAGAAAATATAGTCCCTGACAGTGAACCGTAAACAGTACGTTGCTAGGCAACAAGAATATCTGTCAGCTATGGGTGCTGCGGAGTGACACATATAAAAGTTCCGTGATGAGGTCAGAGCTGTGATTTATCATGAATAAAACACGGCTGTTGACCAATCAGCATCCAGGACCAGAACTATCTGTTTTATAAAAAATGAAAACAATTGTGTCAGAAGGTAAATTCGTATACACTGAAAAAATCTCCCAGCCATAACTTCACATTAAGTTGGATTAGGTCAGATCAATGTACTATAGTAGATTTAACTCAACTTCATTAAGTTCGTCAAACTCAATTTGCTAAGGTTTCTTTAATAAATGTTCTTATGTTGGTCCAACTTATTTTATTATCATTAGTATATACCAGGTGCACAAGTGTAAGGACAGTGAAACTGTTGCACTGTTAATGTAATAGCTAATGAACTTATAGAGAGAAAATGAATATCCATCCTCAAACTCAGCACAAGCTCTACTCTTCATCAACATAACAGAAACTCTTTTTAACCCTTGTGCGCTGTTTATTTGTGTCACACTCGTGGTGTTCACGGGTCAGAAATTACTCAAACATACATGTGTAATATTTCACTTTTTTTTAATTATTATTTTTTAAAGATATGTAAAAACACTAATTTAACTAAAATAAAAACACTAAAATTGGGGGGGGGGGGGGGTATATTTTATAGACCGTTTTTAGCTCTAAATTACTAAATTAAACTACGCAAATCTTATGTTACCTTCATTTCAGTCAATTGAAAGAGTGTTAAAACACCACAATTTGTCATGCATTATGACACCTGCTGGAATCTAAATAATTATATTTAATAATAAGTATGTTCAGTAGATGGCTTCAGTTCTTCATGCACTGGCTGATCTCTATAAGTCAATATTCTAACAAACTTAATTTCTAGATATTAACACAAGTTACACTTTGGATATATATTTAGACATTATAAAAAAACTATTATTTGTCAAATTGTAGCATTTTTCTAAAGTGTCAGATTTTGCAATGATGCTCCAGTATGCGGTCAGACCTGACCATGCTGTTACAGTCAAATCTGATTGTGTTACAATGAAAAGTAATTATTGTTACATAAAACATCACAATTCCAGCATAAACTCCGTCACACAGGGGTCAGACTTCGACCTGTGTTGTGTGTTTGCTGTAAATAGACAGGTTTGTCTACACTTGTTAAATGGGTCCGATGATGTTGATCTTCAGATCTAGTGATGTGCACATGTTTGTGTGATGGTTAGCTTTAGGTTTACAGGTAGAGTTTGGAAATAGAAAATATCATTAGCCTGATATGAAATCAGTGGAAGTCAATGAGAGATCACTAATATAATCAAACAAACCTGTGTGTGTGTGTGTGTGTGTGTCTGTGTGTGTGTGTGTGTGTGTGTGTGTCTGTGAGTAGTGAGTGTGTGTGTCTGTATGTGTGTGTGTTTGTTTGTGTGTGTATGTATGTGTGTATGTTTGTGTGTGTGTGCGTGTTTGTTTGTGTGTTGTGTGTGTGTGTGTGTGTGTGTGTGTGTGTGTGAGTAGTGAGTGTGTGTGTCTGTGTGTGTTTGTGTCTGTGTGAGTAGTGAGTGTGTGTGAGTAGTGAGTGTGTGTGTGTTTGTATGTGTGTGTTTGTTTGTGTGTGTATGTATGTGTGTATGTTTGTGTGTGTGTGTGTGCGTGTTTGTTTGTGTGTTGTGTGTGTGTGTGTGTGTGAGTAGTGAGTGTGTGTGTGTTTGTATGTGTGTGTTTGTTTGTGTGTGTATGTATGTGTGTATGTTTGTGTGTGTGCGCGCGTTTGTTTGTGTGTATGTGTATGCGTGTGTGTGAATGTGTGTCTATTTGTTGTGTGTGTTTGTGTGTGTTTATGCGTATGTATGTGTGTGTGTGTGTGTGTGTGTGTGTGTGTATATGTGTGTTTGTGTGTGTGTATGCGTGTGTGTGTGTATGTGTGTTTGTGTGTGTGTGTGGGTTGTGTGTGTGTTTGTGTGTGTATGTATGTGTGTGTGTTTTCAGTATTGTGGATGTTTTATAGTCTCTCATCTTCATTTGTGTTGTTGTTTTCTGCATTGTGTCTGATTTGTTGATTTGTATTTGACAAATAATAAAAAATCTCTGTATTTTAGTATTTCCCATTCATTTTATATGGCAGGTAAATTTTTACCCAAAACACCACAAGTGTCGCTTTAAAATGAATCGTTTTTGAATTAATAATTTTTTTGTTTTTTTTCGACCACTTAGACTTATTGAATCAAGTCCAGATTTTGTGTGTGTGTGTGTGTGTGTTTAGATAACTAGCGGAGGAAAAGTCACCAAGTCTTTAATCACTCAGATAAAAAAAAACATTTTTATTAAAGTAACAAAATCAATATGAGTCAAAAATGACCCGAACAGAACATTAAACATGAACAAATCTTCCCATATTCTCATCTTGCCCAAAAACACATAAAATAACACTTAATTTCAACATTTACTATCCTTATCGAGTCCCATACAAAGCATGCTGGAAAGTGGAAACTGTCTGCCCAGTTTCATTAATGCTGCATTAATTGACTTCCATTGTAAGTGTCTCACTGGAACACACATTTAAAGAAAAGGAGGGACGAGTGGAAATTAATTTTTGTGGTAATCAACATTATGACACACATAATGTCGAATGAGCTGAACTTGTATTAAACACGGAATATTCCTTTAACACCACAAGAAGTATTCATGTAGTCCCAACTCAAATGGATTAAGTAAACTTCCATTTTACAAATTGAAATGGAACACCATGAAATCAAGTTTTAGAATTGTGTGGCTTTAGTGCAGTTTAGTTGCTTTTGTGTAGAGTGCATTATTAAGTATTTCTTATTTTTTTGCTTTTGACTAAGACAGGAGACATCCTAAAGTTCTGTAAAGGTGTAATTTCAGGTTATATGTCATTCAGATCATCATTAAAAGTGCCAGGAAAGTAATATTTCCAAAAGTGTCCCACTTTGCCCATTTTCCCCGGTTTGTTGTGGAATCACGAGCATGTAAGTGTGATTACTGTCAGATCATTGATAAATAAACGCAGCTGTGCTCATTGGATGGTGTGTGTGTCAGCATCAGCATGTGTGTGTGTGTTATTGGTTCAGATGAAGTTCAGTGCAGAACCAGGAAGAGCGACACCAGCAGAACCGTCGACGCGTCACAAGGATCGTGTGTTTGTAAGTACATTTATAGCAATTAAACACATGAAACTGTTCACAATGCGTCTGTATTCTCTCTCTTTAAAGCACGAACACGTGATGTTTGCACACGGATGATCAAAGGCGGATTAAACGGTGACGTGTTATCGTGAGTTATTACTGGAGTGTGTATAACTGCAGTTTTGGACCAGTGTTTGTGCTTTAATTCTGATGATGATGATGATGATGATGATGATGTTATTTATGATATATGCTGACGTCAGTTCATAAGACAGCTCACGTCGGCCTGTATGAGCGGACACACTGTAACAATATCAATCATTAATAAACACCGCAACAATGTTACAAACTCGACATTTACAGGCGAGAGATGCATGACGTCGACACTATCACAGCTACATTTAAATCATCATTATAGTGGACAAACTTTAGATATAATAATGCACATGAGCACTGCTGTTCATCGCTGCTATATTTCCACTATATTTCATCAGTTTAGTTTGAAACATCATGTTCTGTTTGAGGTCTGAAGGTCATTTTAATATCTCAAAAACATTCATGCCATTTGTACTCTTATGAAAGGAGATTATAAAGCATTTCAGAGTGATAACTCTTCTGTTTGGGTGTCAGAAACTCATGAAGAAATGCACAAACACTGCTGACAACTGCTTACTGTGTGTGTGGTTTGATTGTTTTCTACAGTGTGTTAAATAATAACAGAAATAACTTTACTGTTTCTGAAAAGTGCTGATTTATGATCAAAGTTTTGATCGGATCAGAGGAAAATATTGAAATAATCTCAAGGTAAATCATTTGGGAATTATTAAAGGAGTCATTCACCTAAACTTTTTATTTTTGTCATTATTTGCTCCCTTTTTCACTTATTAAAATGTCCTGTAGTGTGACGAATTAAAAGGACAAATACTCCATGTTGTCTTTCAGTTAGTATGACGTCTTACAATTGCATGATAATTAAGCAACAATTAGAAAAATGCTATTAAAAATAGTTCAAAAGAATAATTCACCATTCACTTTCAATTTATGGAGGAAAAATAAAGTCATACAGTTTTAGAACAAATGATTTCTTGGGTGAATCTCTTTAAGAAACTGCTTAACATGTCATAATAATTCCCCAACAATGACTAAAATCAGTTGTTTTCATTGTTGTGTTTGTTAAACGTTTGGCTGACGTTTTAATAAGTAATTTTCATTTGATATAATGAGGGAGTTTCCATGATATTATATGGCAGGAAGTCATATTTCTAGTTGTGTTTTGGTTTTATAAAGTCCATCTCATTCACACAGCTGAACAAAACACCGTATAAATCCATATAAACAGCTGATGATGTGATAATAACAGTGACTCCATGAACTATAACATCTGTCATGTACGAGTTTGAGATGAAATCATTCAAAGCTTTGAACTATTAGGAGACTTATTTACATCCTGTAACCTGATTGAATGATTTTACACTTTCTAATAATAATGTGCTAAATATATTAAGACAGTTAAAGTCATTTTCTCCTCTGTGTTATTAATTAATCATCAGTCACTGTTAAAATCACGTCATATATTGTGATTTGTATCTATACATCCACAGCTTGGAAACATCAAGGCTGGTTCAGTCTGAAAACTATTGCAACATTTATTTAACTCATATTTAATCCACAAATAATGCAGTTTTAAAGGTTAATCTGCTGCTCCTCAGGGTTCCCTTCATTAATGTGTTTTTGCTAATTATATATTTAATAACATGCCAGAATATTGAGTAAATATCAAACTTATAAAATTGTTTTAGAAGCATAAATGCGATCCGATACTTGATCAAAGCTATATAAATAAAAATTTGATTATTTAGATAATCAAATAATCACCTATTTGTTTTGTTTGATTAATCAGATAAAAAAGACACATTTTATTTCCATTATTTTATTACTAAAAAAAACCCCATAAATAATTGTATGCTGTACATTGTGTATTAAATATGTTACTATATATATTGTTTACATCTAAGCATCTGGAACCTTTTGAAATCAAACAAATTTAAGGTAAACAAACTTAAATGAGCTTTATACCTATTTACAGAGTTGGTACTGTAATTCTAGTGAAAAGTTTGTTCACTATTCCACAACAGATATTAATTATTTCGATAATATTTAGTAATGTGATGTCAAACCAGGCCAGTTTGTTTACTAATATCAGACATCACACACGAGGAAAACTTTATCCATAATTTGTTTATAATTCTGAAAGTTTCAGACTTTAAAGTCCTTTATTGTACTTGCAGCTATGGTTAGCGTAACAGTGGCATTTGTAATAATATATCATAAATAACCACAGGTAAATCCATGGATGGCTCCTCATTACTGTGGGTTGCTCAATGAAGCTAGTCTTTATAAAAAAATAATTCTAGTATTGTTATATTATTTGTTATGGATAATAATAGCCTCAACACTTTTAGAAACCCCACAGTTGTTATAATGAAGTCTGATAGATGGAACTATTGAACAGTTCTGTTAGAGTTTACCGACCGTGATATATTTGTAGCCTAAATGTGGTAATTTGTAGTTTACAAAGCCTCTCTTTTTCTCATCAGTCCTATCTAGTCGTTAGAGACGTTTGACTTCAAAGTAGAAAAAATAAAGAAAATAAATGCCCCGTGACGTACAAGATTCCTTTGATATCATTTTCTTTAATTTGATTTAAATAGCAACAAAAACTACCGCAGCACTTTGCTAAACACCGGTTTGACACTAAACACTGCAAAATATTCCTGATCCATGAGATGTGTGTGTGTGTGTGTGTGTGTGTGTGTGTGTGTGGTGTCTAAAGTTTGATCTCATTTTGAACATTTTTTAAAGTTTGCAAATTTATATAGCTGATGCACATTACACATTGACTGATCCAATCACAATGGAGATTCATTTGTTTATAGAATAATTGAGACGTTATAAAATGACAAATGTGATCAAAATTAACAGGAAATGGTGCCCTCTTTACTGAAGTAGATATTCTCAGTAAGCATCATCTTTATTTATTACTCAAAAAAATCATCTTGCTGTCTCAAAATTATTTGCAGTACAACTATCACCGCTAAATCTACACCATATCAATATAAACACGTGTGTGTTAATAGACTCCCTCACCACCTTTTTTAAAAACTGAATTTTAATCAAAACAACATTCCTTTATTGGCTACTTTTACACAAATTATGTTGCTCCATCAATATTCAGAAAAAAGAAACCCATTTTTTCAGTCTGTAACAAGAAAAAAGCAAATTTTCCTGAAGGTGTGTCTTTTGCCCCGTTGTACCCTATATTTGATTTGGGTGGCACGAAATTTCACATGGGCGGCTGCTGCTGCAAAAATGTCAAAGCAGGAAATGACACATTTAACCAAAATGATTGTGCTCCCTTTCTCTATTGTAATGGGTTTGATTGACACAGATGTATGCGCTCTCGCTTGGTCATTTAAGTTTAACAGTGACTCGCTTGTGGTAAAGACAAACAGTTTTGCGAGATGGAAATACACACCTGATTTTGAATGAATAACATTTATACATTGTAAAACATAGAAAATAACCGTGAAATGTAAGTTATGCACTGGAGAGACACACCTGATGCAGCACCGCTCCACATTAAAATGTATTCTTCTCATATTCTTTGAAGTGTTTAACATAAAGTGCTCCCCTGTACTGGACAACTGGTCGTGTTTTTTCCGCTTCAACATGTCTCCACCATTTTTCAAACGAGTTTCATCATGCAAGCTTACTTTTCACTCCTGTAAAGTGACATCACTGACGGAGCTTTTCCGTGCATGGCACACATATCCAACTAATCGATAATGAAATTCATTGTCAATGATTTTCATTATCGATTATTTTCGATTTTATCAATTAGCTGTTGCAGCCCTAAATCTCACAAGCCTTCAGTACATTACATTACACAATAACAGTTCTTATTTCATTTAGAGTCAGACATGAAGTCTTAAATCCTGCATCAGTAAGATTAATTTAGTGATAAGCATTTTGATCACTAAAAAGAACAAGCTCATAAGATTCATTTGTTTAGGAATTAGACTACGCTCTTATCTCTGTATGTTCTGTTCTGTAGAAAAAATTGCACTTTCCAGAACCGTTAACAGAACCGAAAGTCAAGGTTTCTGTATTTTTTAAGAATGGAACCCATTCTGACCAAGAACTGGTTCTTGGTTCCCAACCCCAGAGATGTGACAGACTCGAGCAGAGTTAAACTTTTAACAGATATTCATTGTTAAGTACTTGGCGACCTTGAGTTGTTAAATCAATGTCAGTGTGAACGCCCCTTAAAACCAGTTTAATTTAAAATCTTTTTATCCTGTAGGTGTTTTTAGGAAACATGTGATGACTCATGCACGGAAAAAAGGTTCCCTCGGCCAGTATCATGGTGAGGGGTGGGGCCACATAGAGAGCTGGTTGCATGAGGAAACTTTGGGTGGAGTCTTGCCTGTGCGTTCATTGCAAGAAGGCAAGACAAAGAAGGACATGGCAAAAAAAGTAAAGACCACGAGTCACGTGCCAAAACGTTCAATGAAAATGGGTAAAACTAAGAAGGACTTATCCAAGAGAGAGCAGAGGTCAGAGCGCAAACGGAAGCTTTACCCATTACGGAGAAGGGGTGGCGCTTCAGAGAAGAAGGCTTTGAGTTGTCATGTTCTGCTTACTCGTCTAGACGATTGGGAAGAAGACAACAAGAAGAGTAAGGCAGATCGCAGCAGAGTTTCAGGGCACAAATCCAAATCCAAATCTAATAATAAAGCAGAAAACAAGAGGGAAACCACCAAAATCATGAAAGAGGCCACCATTTATAAACCTTTAACTCAGGAGCCACGTAAACGTAGACTAGCCTCTCTCAACGCTGAGGCCGTCAACAGTCTGTTGCTTGAGAAAGCGGATGGACCACCTGGTGCCAAACTTGCCAAGAAACAAGGATATGGTACTACTTCTGCTGAACAAACAAAGACTTGCCCGAACCCAAAAAGGGCCTCGCAAGCTTCTAAGTCTGAGACATGCCAAAATCCCAAGCAGATGAAGAAAGACAAGGTTGAAGAGAAGGATAAGAGTGAAGTCGGTCTGTATGCTCCTACACCCAGACGATTAGCTGGACTCAATGCTGCTGCTTTTCTGAAGCTCACAAGCTCAACAACAGGAAATAAGCTGAGGATAAAAACGGACAATAAGAGCCTTTGTGCATCAGGGAAACATGCCGTACGCTGCAAGCCCAAAGCGCAAAAGTCTAAAAAACAAATCTGTAAGCAGCCTGTACTGAAAGACTTTGAGTTGAAACTGAAGGATGAAGGCTCTCCGGAAAGCCATCGCTTAACCAAACCAGGGTACCAATCCTGTAATATGCTGGGATATCCCGTGAAAGTCGTTAAAGAGGAACAGGTGGAAGCAGACTTGAGTCCATATTATTGCTGTCCACCTGAAGGTTCAGTTGAGTACTGCCACAGGTTGGCACTCTTCCTCGAGCAAAAGGCCTACGGCGAGACCGAGGAGCACCCCGTGACCTCAGTCAAGCATGAATGCCTGGTTCCTCCACCCTCACTGGCCCATCCAGCTCTCACCCTGAGTGCTCATCCATGCCTGTGTGCAGATCCGTGTCACTCTAGTTACTATGTCCACATCGCCCACGCTAGACCACCAGGAGCCAGTTTGAGCACACAGCCGCTACCATGCGCACACAGCCCTTTTTGCCCTCATGGGGTTTCTGGATCCAAGCTGCTGGCCCCCTCAGGTATCCCACACCATGCCTTCTGTAACTCAGTAGGGTCACCCTGCTACCGTGAGGCCTGTACGGTAAACAGGTACGCCTTTAGTGCCATGCAGCCGGTGACCAGCAGGGCATGCCCTTTCTCCACGAACTGCTCCAACTGTAGCCACCCTATCAAAACAGGTAAGACATGATAAAGCCATTGGAAATGTTATTAATACTGCCTATTGATATTATTGTAGCACAATATCACAATATATTCTACTAATTGACAACATTACAATATTATATTGATGTTATTTTTGGGTCTCTGGCAGCCGACTAAAGGTTCTGCCATTTTGAATTTAGCCAAAAAATATAATTTTTGGAACTTGGCCAGCAGTTTTAATCAGATTTTCCCAAAATTCAGATCATCTTGAGATCTTGGTGGTCAAAAGTTAAAGGGAGGGTGACATACCGGTTAAATCAGTATACCAGAAGAGATGCGTCAACTGAGTATCGTTTTTATCGCAGTTTAAATTCTGCCTCATGGTAGGGAATGTGCATTCCAATCAGATGTTGCGCTACAAATTATATTATAATTAGGGCTGTCTATTTAATGTGTTAATTTAGTGTGATTAATTATATAACAAATAATTTGTTAAAAAAATGTATACAATTAATCATGCCCGCTGATGTGTAGGTAAATTCTGTAATAAAAGTATGGATTTTCTTACCATATGAGCCGCAAGTGGGCGGAGGGATCTTCCAGTGTTCATTACGTATGTGAGATGTTTGTTGAGGTGATGTCAGCAAGTGAAATCACTGACTTTTTTAAGCTTGAAGTACTTTTTACAAGGCACGTCAATAGGTGGCAGCACGCCTCAACAAACCTCACAAGCAGTGCAGCCAAGAATGAGGGAGAAGAGCAGTGGAGAGAGAACGCATCCCTGAGGAGCACCAGTGCTAATAGTTAGGGTCCCGTATGTGATTTTTTTTTCTAGTCTCACTAGCTGCTGCCTATCTGTCAGAAAGCTGGTAATCCATAGACAGATTGGGGAGGGCACGGAGAGCTGGGTCAGTTTGGTTGAGAGAAGATCAGGCATGATGGTATTGAAGGCTGAATTGAAGTCCACAAATAGGATCCTTGCTTAAGTCCCAGGTCTGTCGAGGTATTGCAGCATCATCCACAGACCTTTTTGCTCGGTAAGCAAACTAAAGGGGGTCCAGCAGGGGTCCAATGATGTCCTTCAGGTAGGCCAAAACCAGTCTCTCAAACGACTTCATAACCACAGGCGTAAGTGCGACAGGTCTGTAGTCATTAAGTCCTGTGATTTTGGGTTTTTGGGGACCGGAACAATGGTGGAGGATTTGAAGCAACAGGGAACTTCACACTGCTCCAGTGATCTATTGAAGATCTGTGTGAAGACGGGGGCCAGTTGGTCAGTACAGACTTTCAGACAGGAGGGTGAAACACCATCTGGCCTGAAGCTTTCCTAGACTTCTGTTTCCGGAAGTCCCGGCACACATCCTTCTCACAGACCATAAGTGCTGGTTGAGTAGCAGGAGGTGGGAGGAGGGGGGTTCCAGGAGGTGTTGGTGTGTGTGTGATGTGAATATCAGAGTGGGGGATGGGTGTGAGACTGGGCTTTTCAAACCTGCAGTAAAACCTATTTAGGTCATTAGCCATTTGTTGATTCTCTATAGAGCGAGGGGGTGGTGTCTTCTACTTGGTGATGCTTTTCAGGCCTTTCCACACAGATGTAGGATTGTTGGCTGTAAACTGTTTTTTCAGCTTTTCAGAGTAGCTTCTTTTAGCCACTCTGATTTCCTTAGTGTGTCTCTGCCCTGGTTGTAAAATATTTTATCCCTACTTCTGTAAGCATCTTCTTTGGCATGACAAAGCTGTCTGAGTTTTCTTGTAAACCATGGTTTATCGTTATTTAATGATAAAAATGTCCTAGTAGGGATGCAAATATCCTCACAGAAACTGATATATGATGTCACAGTATATTTTAGCTCGTCCAGTGGCTGCAGCTTCAAAAACACTCCAATCAGTGCATTCAAAGACGGCTTATAGCTCCAGCTCTGCTTCATTGGTCCATCTCTTTACAGTCCTTGCTACAGGTTTAGCTGATTTTAGTTTCTGCTTGTAGGTTGGGAGAAGATGAACCAGACAGTGTTCAGAGAGTCTCCTAAAGCTGCTCGTGGGATAGTGATATGCATCCTTTACAGTGGTGTAGCAGTGGTCTCTTTGTATTTTGGCAGTTCACGGGTGAGGTTAGCTTTTATTAAAATCTCCCAGAATAATGATAAGAAAGTCCTGGTGTTGTTGCTCCGTGTCTGTGATGTGATCAGCCAGCTGTTGCAATGCTGCGTTCACGCATGCTTGTGGCGGGATATAAACACTCGCCAGAATAAACGAGGAAAACTCCTGCAGCGTGTAGAAAGCTTTACAGTTGAGTACTTCTAAATAAGGACAGCACATCTTCTATAGCGCTGTTACACCTGTACACCAACCTTCGTTGATGTAAAAGCATGTTCTGCACCTCTTGTTTTCCCAGATGATTCCGCAACACGATCCTCTCTGAACAGGCAGAAGCCCGGCAGATGTAACACGCTGTCCGGAATGTCTTCATTCAGCCAGGTTTCCATGAAACACAGAGCAGCGGAGTTAGATATGTCCTTTATTTGTTTGAGTGAGCAGAAGCAGTTCGTCCGTTTTGTTGGTGAGGGAGCGGACATTAGCCAGATGATTACTCTGCAGTGGTGTCCTAAAGCTGTGTTGACAAAGCTTCACAAGCGTGCCGGCGTGCCTCCCTCACTTGCGTCTCTTGGAGCACTTGTAGAACATCGCTGCGCCTCCAACTAATCTCTAATAAAACATCTGAGTAATCAAACACTGGCAAAAAATGATCAGGTGTGCCCTTTTGAATATTCAGCAGTTCATCCCTGGTGAAACTGATCAGGAAAGAGTGACAAAAAACATGACAAACAAGCAATAGTAACAAAAACGCTAGAGAGCTCCAAACCGAAGCAGACATCCATGGCACCATCTTGTACAATATTACCTGGCATTATCACACATCAGTGAGGTTTCCCAGGACTAGTGAAACGTTGAAGGAAAAAAGTCTGTTAACGTTAGTTTTCTCTGTGACTCTGTGCCACAATAATGCAATTTATTTTAAACTGAATTTTAATCTGTATTATACTGTATAGGCCCTACATATTATATTTATAAACATTTTAATTATTATGCATTATTTATATGAATTATCTTTTATTTGGGGGCCATTCTCAGCAAATAATGATGTATGCGATTAATTGCGATTAATTCGATTAATTAATCGGCATGTCATGTAATTAATTCGATTAAAAAATTTTAATCGATTAACAGCCCTAATTATAATCAGTATATTTATTTGGGGACTTGGTGGACAGAAAACATTTACGTCGAAGTCATCTAGTTGATTGCTTCTCTGTTCTTTGAAACTGAATGTAGTCAGATGATGTTAATGTTGAAATATTTGGATTAGTTTACTGAATCAGGGTTCTCACGGTCATGGAAAACCTGAAAATATCTTAAAAACCACAGATTTTTTTTGTGGGTTTTTTTTTGTACAATATGGAACACTTTTCTAGTTATACTCGGCTCAAAAATGTGTTATTGGCACATTACACTTGTTGTTTTCTAGTAGCCTGTATGTACATATACTGTATTAAACGTGTTTTCTTTCAAGTTACTTTTGGTGCAATAAACAATCTTAAGTATTTTGTCTTTTTCTTGCTTAAGACACATTAAGGGAAGTATTTAAAAAATATTATAAATACATTGGAAATTACAGAATTGTTGTATTGAATCAAATGTAATTGTTCTTAATTCACAAAAAAATTGCTTTTGAATAAAAAAACCTATGAATCGAATTGTATCACTTTCAACCCAAACATTCACACCCCTAGAGAGAAGCGATTCGATTGAGTAAATTACCTCAGGAATTATAAAATAACACCTTTTGTCCACTGTACATTTATATCTAGTATAAATTCATCAAAAAGATTTTTTGTATTTAAAGGAATGCTAAATCCAAAACAAATATGTGAAGTAGAGGTTTGCTTCAGGATCAAAACAAATGCTTATATTCAACTAAAAAGAGAGCAATCTCATTTTTGGCTTGGATCGAAACACAATGTAATTAGTAAATTAACTAATTATTAAAAATACATTTGTATTTATTGATAAAGAGCAATGGACATGACATGACCTTTAAAAAAAAAAGCTAAAAACATTTAGTTTTATAATAGTTTTTGAAACACTTTCCATAAAAATATACATTGTTATATGAATATCAACCAAAAATTTCAAGACTATCACAAAATACTAATTTTTGTTTATATCACCCATGATACCAATGTACCTATGTAACGGCTAGTGTATACGTCATTTTCTGCATGCCGTTTCGTCTGGCACACGATTGAGTGCTCAGCCTTTCGAAGTATACTCTATAAGTATACCCAAGTGTACTTCAGCCTTAACGCTTCAATGAATTTGACGGCAAGGACATCAGACAGGAAGTGAGGCTGTATCTTTGCAACACTTTGATGTATTGACATGCAACTTATGTATCACTGCCACAATGTCCTGAACGTACCTGACGAGTTTGGTGAAAACGCCACAAACTGGCCAGAGTGCAAAATATAGCCAAAATAGTGATACATTTTACATAACTTTGGCCTAAAATGATGCCCTGTAATTGCTGTCTGCATCTATATACTGTACAAGTAATAACAGTATTATGGATTCCTCTTGGAAAGTATTGAATGAATGCTGATGGATCGTCTTTCTCACATTGTGTTTTTTAAAAGGCTACTCCTCATCTCAAGAAGAGCACAGTTGCACATTACTCGTTCCTCCGGCTTTGCCTCTATCCAGATGCCCTAGTGTGCCCAGAGTAAACCCATCTTCCCCGGCTGTGCCACGTCTTCTCAACACGCTGTCAGACCGCAGACAGGCAGAAGTCCATCTTAAGGTGGCCAAAGAATGCCCCCAAAACACCAAACCGCCCAACGGCTCACTCGCTATAGGCCACACGAGACTGTCCCAGAGACCACCAACCACCGGTCCAGCAAGTGCCAAACATCAGAAGAAGGTGAGCCGCCGCCGGGTCACAAACGGGTGGCGACCTGTCGGAGTGCCCACGAAAAAGGAGGTCTTTATTGCGGTGAGTGTTTAAGTCCTCTCAAAGGGGAGTTTACTGAAAATTAAAGATTTTAAATGTAAGCATCCGTCTGATGCATGAGTACATCAAGCAACTATTAAAAATGGAGCAGAGGGAAGTCAATAAAAGAATTCTGTTCAATTATATGAAAATAAAACTAGCAATTTTTGTATTAGGGCTGGGCGATATATTGAAAATTAACGATATAATCGCAATGATTTTGCTGCTGATATAAAATTCAGCATTATCGTGTATATTGCGATGATTTAAATATGCTTTTTATTTTGCCATTTAGTTTCATAAAGAGCATCAGTTGACTAATTTCACAATCCTTCAGGGCTGCACAATTAATCAAAATAACATAAAAATGTCTTTATGGTCATGTGAATATTAAACTGCGATTAAAGACAGAAAAACATGTCTGTGTGCGCTTCAGAAGGTGCGCTGTTCTGTGAATGCGTGGGGCTCATGGGCTCGTGTTTTTAACGCTTTTAGAGCAGTTCACCTGCATTGAGAAAGAAAAGTATTGCAAGTTTAAGCATTCGCAACTCCAAATATTAGTAACCACTACAAGTTATACAAGTCTACAAAGGTGGCACAGTATAACAGAAAAGGAGATGAAATCATTTCACCAGATGCATAACATTCCCAAACGGGATATATCCGCCTCCAGAAGGCACTTCGAACAGGGAACAATTTTGGCTGCCATGTTGAAGGGACGTTCCAAACCAAAGGGCTTATAAATAGCTGCTTTGAAGGGCCCTTCAAAAGGGGTGTTTCCGTAGGGTTCAACAGATGGACACTTCGCTGTCAAGCGGACCAGAACCAGAGCATACGTCACAAATAGGGAGGTTTGCCAAGTTTTTATTTATTTTTTTTTATTTTTTTTCTCCCCAATTTGGAATGCCCAATTCCCAATGCGCTCTATGTCCTCGTGGTGGCGTAGTGACTCGCCTCAATCCGGGTGGTGGAGGACGAATCTCAGTTGCCTCCGCATCTGAGACCGTCAATCCGCGCATCTTATCACGTGGCTTGTTGAGCGCGTTATCACGGAGACGTAGCGCATGTGGAGACTTCACACTATTTTCCGCGGCATCCACGCTCAACTCGCCATGCGCCCCATTGAGAGCAAGAACCACAATATAGCGACCACGAGGAGGTTACCCCATGTGACTCTACCCTCCCTAGCAACCGGGACAATTTGGTTGCTTAGGAGACCTGACTGGAGTCACTCAGCACGCCCTGGATTCGAACTCGCGACTCCAGGAGTGGTAGTTAGCGTCAATACTCGCAGAGATACCCAGGCCCCCCTGCCAAGTTTAATTTAGTGTAAATTAATCCAGCTGCAACTGCAATCTGTTTCTATAAACAAAAACATGACATCCCTTCATCTCCATAGTCTATAAAAGCTTTTAATTATTATAATGAACTTTTAAAAATGATTTTAAAATGATTGTTATTTTACTGTAAATTCGCTGTATCAGTTATTCTAAAGGAGTTTAAATAAAATAATAATACAAAGTGGAATTTTATTTAATAAATGCACTGTACATTTGTTTATTGGATTCTTTATTTAAATAAAAAAAAAAAAAAAAAAAAATTTAAACATGAGGCTAAAGATTTAAATAATTTATTTTCAGCTTCTATTCTGAAAGCAGTTAGTGATGCAAAACCATGTGTAAGTATTTCTGACTAGGTTCAGGTGATGTTCATTAGCGACAGCCTTTGTGTGACGGCAGCGGCTCCTTTGGCTTGGATAGATGACACTGAAGTGCGTTCTGAATGACTGACATTATTTAGCCCTACACCCTTCAACCCTCTGAAGCTCTCACTCTGGAGGGTAAACCCTCTGAAGGGATTAGGGCATAGGGATGAGCCCTTCAGAATGGAACGCACCCACTGTGAACGGCACACAACAACTTCCATGTCAAAATAAAAGCTCCACCTTGTTCATTCACAAAAAACTTTTTAATTCAAAAATACATTGTAGCGCGGAGGATGGCGGGGCCAGGCCGGAATGACGCATGCCTGGACCCCAATCAGCCTGATGAGGCGAGCGAGGGATAAAGGTGACCGGAGACGGCAGTTTGAGAGAGAACTAAAGGAAGCTGCCCTGTATGTGTTTATGTTTGTGTGTTTTTTAAGTTTAACATTAAACTATTTATATTGTCAAGCCGGTTCTCGCCTTTCCCTCTAACCCATTTACACTGGTGCCAAAACCCCGGAGGGAGGATGGATGCCCGTCGTAGTGTCCTCGACACTGCCTTCCACCCAGGGGAGCGCCGCTGCCATCCGCCGGGGGATGGAGTAGCCCGACCACCATCCGGACTGGACTCCCGGACCGCCTGGAGTGATGGAGCCGCTGTCAGGGGCGGAGGAGTGCCCTGCCGGCCGCCAGAAACGTGGAGGTGTCGAGGGAAGACCGCTGTCCGCGAGGGGAGGAGGGAATCGACTCCCTGACCACCTGGAGTGGTAGGGCCACTGCCAGGGGTGGAGGAGTGTCCCCACGGGCCGCCAGAAACACGGAGGGGCATTCTGTCTGCTGGGGGTCGGAGGTTTGACTCCGGTCCGCCCGGGGATGAGCGGTTGTCATCCGCCTGAGAGGGTGGAGGAGTGATCGAGGACCATGCGACGGCGCCTCAGAGAACTGACTTCACAATATAAATATTGTTTAATGATAAACTTAAACAAAAACACACAAACATATACAAGCAGCTGACTGTAGCTCTCTCTCGAACTGCCGTCTCCGGTCACCTTTATCCCTCGCTCACCTCATCAGGCTGATTGGGATCTGGGCGTGCGTCATTCCGGCCCGGCCCGGCCCGGCCTCCTCCGCGCTACATACATGAAGGTAAATAATGCTTTTTATTAAGCTACTATGTGTCATTATCAAACATATCAATGTGCATATCAATGAAAATGATTAGATCACATTCTCCCTTCTCACATTCTGTTCATTTTGTGAAAAACTGTGAGGAAACATGCCTAAATAGATTTTTATTCAATGCCTTTAATAAATGGAATCTACTTTGCTGCAATGGCTTGATGGTTTGAATGAAATGATGGTTCCTCTGATTAAAACAACAACTTTTGAGCCATTTCAGAGCAAATACATAATTATCGTGATATCTGTCGAAATATCGTCAATAGGCTGACAAATATCGATATATAATTTTTTTTGCCATATCGCCCAGCCCTAATTTGTATTGTCTAAACGCTTTACTTGTCTGTTGCCACAATATGATATAATGTGTTTGAATTATCTCAATTATAATGTTTAGGCCTACATATTATATTTATAATTATTTTAATTATTCTAAATTACTTTTATTTGGGTGCTTTTCTCTAAACATTGATATGCGATTAATTGCGATTATTGGCACAATGTGTAATTGATAAAGAAATGTGAATTTTGAGCCCTAATAATTATTTATATATATACAGTTGTGCTCAAAAGTTTGCATACCCTGGCAGAAATTGTGACATTTTGGCATTGATTTTGAGAATATGACTGATCATGCAAAAAAACTGTCTTTTATTTAAGGATAGTGATCATATGAAGCCATTTATTATCACATAGTTGTTTGGCTCCTTTTTAAATCATAATGATAACAGAAATCACCCAAATGGCCCTGATCAAAAGTTTACACACCCTTGAATGTTTGGCCTTGTTACAGACACACAAGGTGACACACACAGGTTTAAATGGCAATTAAAGGTTAATTTCCCACACCTGTGGCTTTTTAAATTGCAATTAGTGTCTGTGTATAAATAGTCAATGAGTTTGTTAGCTCTCACGTGGATGCACTGAGCAGGCTAGATACTGAGCCATGGGGAGCAGAAAAGAACTGTCAAAAGACCTGCGTAACAAGGTAATGGAACTTTATAAAGATGGAAAAGGATATAAAAAGATATCCAAAGCCTTGAAAATGCCAGTCAGTACTGTTCAATCACTTATTAAGAAGTGGAAAATTCGGGGATCTCTTGATACCAAGCCAAGGTCAGGTAGACCAAGAAAGATTTCAGCCACAACTGCCAGAAGAATTGTTCAGGATACAAAGAAAAACCCACAGGTAACCTCAGGAGAAATACAGGCTGCTCTGGAAAAAGACGGTGTGGTTGTTTCAAGGAGCACAATACGACGATACTTGAACAAAAATGAGCTGCATGGTCGAGTTGCCAGAAAGAAGCCTTTACTGCGCCAATGCCACAAAAAAAACCTGGTTACAATATGCCTGACAACACCTTGACACGCCTCACAGCTTCTGGCACACTGTAATTTGGAGTGACGAGACCAAAATAGAGCTTTATGGTCACAACCATAAGCGCTATGTTTGGAGAGGGGTCAACAAGGCCTATAGTGAAAAGAATACCATCCCCACTGTGAAGCATGGTGGTGGCTCACTGATGATTTGGGGGTGTGTGAGCTCTAAAGGCACGGGGAATCTTGTGAAAATTGATGGCAAGATGAATGCAGCACGTTATCAGAAAATACTGGCAGACAGTTTGCATTCTTCTGCATGAAAGCTGCGCATGAGACACTCTTGGACTTTCCAGCATGACAATGACCCTAAACACAAGGCCAAGTTGACCCTCCAGTGGTTACAGCAGAAAAAGGTGAAGGTTCTGGAGTGGCCATCACAGTCTCCTGACCTTAATATCATCGAGCCACTCTGGGAAGATCTCAAACGTGCGGTTCATGCAAGATGACCAAAGACTTTGCATGACCTGGAGGCATTTTGTCAAGACGAATGGGCAGCTATACCACCTGCAAGAATTTGGGGCCTCATAGACAACTATTACAAAAGACTGCACGCTGTCATTGATGCTAAAGGGGGCAATACACAGTATTAAGAACTAAGGGTATGCAGACTTTTGAACAGGGGTCATTTCATTTTTTTCTTTGTTGCCATGTTTTGTTTTATGATTGTGCCATTCTGTTATAACCTACAGTTGAATATGAATCCCATAAGAAATAAAAGAAATGTGTTTTGCCTGCTCACTCTTTAAAAATGGTACATATATTACCAATTCTCCAAGGGTATGCAAACCTTTGAGCACAACTGTGTGTGTGTATATATATATATATATATATATACATTTACATGATAAAATATAAATGAATTAGTTGTTCTGAGTGTGCTGCAGTTTTAACTGTGATCATGTTGATTTTTCAGGGCGATGATGAGATGGTTCTGCGTCAGTGTTATGAAGGAGTCGAGCGAGATGGTGAAGTGATCAGGGTTCGAGACACGGTGCTCTTACGATCTGGACTCCGCAAGAAATCCCTGCCATATGTGGCCAAGATTTCAGCTCTGTGGGAAGATCCTAGATCAGGTGATAAATGGAGCTTATCGTTTATCCATTTATTGTTGTCACCAGCTTGACTGTTTGTAGCTGTTTACACTACACACCTCAACAAATCAACATTCAGTTTTTGTTTCATGTGTAAATGTTTATGTTGTTATATTTAAGAATCAGAACCAGAATGAGCTTTATTGCCAAGTATGCTTACACACACAAGGTTTGTCTTGGTGACAGAAACTTCCAGGGCAAAGAGGATGCAGTGTATATACATACAAACATATACATTTAAACATACAGGGCCTTGCAAAAGTATTCAGACCCCTGACCAATTATCACATATTACTGAATTAAAAATCGTGCAATTAAATTTCATTCTGTTTGATATTTTATTTTAAAACACTGGAACTCAAAATCAATTATTGTAAGGTGACATTGGTTTTATGTTGGGAAATATATATATATAACTGAAATAACTTGCTTGCATAAGTATTCAACCCCTGTGCTGTGGAAGCTGCCAGGTTACTCTGATGAAAGAAATTGCCCTAAAGAGAACACAATTACTTTTCCATTGGCATCTGCCTGTGAATCATTAAAGTTGCAATCACATTTTCTGGATAAAAAACCCACCGTTGAAGGATCATTGGTCAGGCTGTGAATCTGAAGGAAAATGAAGACCAAAGAGCATTCCAGAGAAGTTAGAGATGAAGTCATAAAAATGCATAGATTAGGGAAAGGGTACACAATAATCATCCAAATGTTTGGATATTCCAGTGAGCACAGTTGGATCAATAATCAGGAAGTGAAAGCTGCACCACACCACCCAGGCACTGACAAGAAAAGGCCGTCCCTCAAAACTCAGAGCTCTAACAAAAAGGAGACTTGTGAGAGAAGCCACAGAGAGGCCAACCTTCACTTTGAAGGAGTTACAGAGTTCAGTGGCTGGGAGTGGAGTAATGATGGACCAGTCAACCATATCAAGAGCACTGCATAATGCTGGCCTGTATGGGAGGGTGGCAAGAAAGAAGCCGTTACTCAAAAAGTACCATCTGAAAGCACATCTGGAGTTTGCCAGAAAGCATGTGACTGACCTGGCTGATGTGGGAGAAGGTTTTGTGGTCAGATGAGACCAAGGTAGAGCTTTTTGGCCAAAACTCAAAGCGCTATGTGTGGCGCAAACCTAACACTATGCCTCATGACACACCATCGGTGGTGGCAGCATCATGCTGTGGGGATGCTTCTCATCAGCAGGGACTGAGCATCTTGTTAGAATTGAAGGAAGAATGGATGGAGCAAAATATAGGGAAATACTGCAGGAGAACCTGCTTCAGTCCACTAATAAACTGAAGCTTGGGAGGAAATTCACCTTTCAGCATGACAATGATCCCAAGCACAAGGCCAAAGCAGCATCGGAGTGGCTCAAGAACAAAAAGATAAATGTCCTACAGTGGTCCAGTCAAAGTCCTGATCTCAATACTATTGAGAATCTGTGGCACTATTTGAAAATTGCAGTCCACAAGCGTCACCCAAATAACCTGAACAACCTGGAGCAAACCTGCAGAGAAGAATGGGCCAAAATCACTTCATCACAGTGTGCAAAGCTGGTACATATGTACCCTAAAAGACTTAAAGCAGTTATTGCAGCAAAAGGTGGCTCAACCAAATATTAATGTGGGGGGGGTTGAATACTTATGCAAGCAAGATATTTCAAGATATTCCCAACAAAAAAACAATGTCACCTTACAATAATTGATTTTGAGTTTCAGTGTTTTAAAATAAAATATCAATCAGAATGAAATTTCAGTGTATCATTTGTAATTCAGTAATATGAGAGAATTGATCAGGGGTCTGAATACTTTTGCAAGGCACTGTATATACATATATAGACATAAAAATAAAAAATAAGATATAACCAATAACTAAAAAGAGAAATGTACAATTACAGTTCTGTTCAGGTGATGTAATGTATTGAAGATGATGGAGGATATGTTAAAGAATATAAATGAAATGGATGGATTGAATGTCGCACATGGTTGTATTGACAGAACTTCTCAAGTTGCTGATAATGACTTGTCTACCCAATAATTGTACTGTTGTCTGTGTCGTGCTGTGTTCTGACTTTGTTGTTGTTTCAGGAGAGCTCATGATGAGTTTGTTCTGGTATTATCAACCTGAACACACACAAGGAGGCCGGGATCCCAGCATGCACTGTGAGGTGAGACACGGACTTCAAAGTCAAGCATCACTTGAACTACTGTTTGTATTACAGCTCCAGACTAAGATCAGCAGATGGGTCTGATTTAAAAATACTGAGGATATTAGGTCTGCACGATTTGGACAAAAATTGCAATCATTTTGAAAAATACTGCCATTTGCGATTTCACTTGCAATATGATATCATTTCAACCAAAATTTGGTAATGTTTTGCCCATGTTCTATTGCCAATCAGCAGGGTCTGATATGAACTTTTTAGCCCACCAGCCTCAATGACTGCAGGCGTACAGAACCCCCTTGAGGACAAAACTGGAACATTACATTATTTTACAACCTGAAACAATCTGATATAGAGAGAAAAAAGTGCCCGCCAGAGTGGCACATGACACCACAAAATTCACCGGCCAAATTGAAAATGTACCCGCATTTGGCGCTTGACAGGTGTTCATTTCGGACCCTGTGCTTGAGTCTCTTAAACAGAACTAAACCCAGACCATTTTCCACTTCAGCCACAAGCAAACAAATAAATAAACAAAACAGGGAAACAAAGAGAAATGGTCTCTGCCCACTATTCATCATCATTATTTTTTGGAATCCAGTCAACTTATATATTATATTGTATTATTATTATTATACAATATTAATATACCTGTATTTCTGAAATTAAATCTTAACCTGCATGGGGCATTGCTATGCGGTCAAATTCATTTAATGAAATTTCAGCCATTTAATAATCTCATATGGTCATATCACGACTTCGATTTTATTTTGATTAATTGTCCAGTCCTAGATATTATTGTATTGCACAAATAAGTGTAATTATAAATAACAGTGCATGTTTTGTCCCACTGCAATGCACATTTGAGATTAAAGGTTTATTCACACCATATTCTCGACGAATAGGCCAGATGAACTGCAGAGAAAAGTTCTGTTGACACCGAGACCGAAATGGATAAAATGAGAAACATTCTTGCATGGATCTTTAAGTATTCAAATGTCAATGCATGAGATGAATATATTTAACACAGTTGAGGCAGTAATTAATTTCATTATGTTCTTTCCATGTTTTTGATGCATTGATGAATACAGAATCTGTTTTTTGTGCGAGTGAGATGAGTAAAGAGCGCTGTTGGATACGTCCCGTGTGTTTTGTCTGTCTTTTATATTTCTGCACGTATTTTGCTATGAGTATATTCCAAACAAACTCCTGAACCAGCTTCTCTTTTTTTAATGCCTGGATAATATAACATGAGGTACAGTGATATAAATACACATGGAATAATATGCATTAAATAAAATATGATGCATAACATTCAAAATAATATAAAAGAAGACTATTGCATATTTATATTGAATTCAAGGTTTCTTGCGTGTGGTATTTTCTACTGTGCTGTTTAGAATGTCGGGACCGTTTAAAATGGTTTTAACTCGCCCTGCAAATGTAAAAATGTAGTTTTTGTGTTGTTTCAGAATGAGATCTTCGCCTCTCGACATCAAGATGAAAACAGCGTGGCATGCATTGAAGACAGATGTTACGTTCTGCCGTTAGCACAGTACTGCAGGTGAGTCCGGTCACCATTAAAACACACATTATGTGTTTGCTTATAGAGATGACGTATAATTACATCTGATGTTGCAGATTTTGTGCATTGGTCAAGCGCCGATCGGAGGGCGTATGTGACAGCACGCCGGTGGTGCCCGGCCCTTCAGACAGTGCCATCCCTCCTCACCGCCTTGTGCCCGATGACGTCGACCCTGAGCTGGTGTACCTGTGCCGCCATGTCTACGACTTTCGATACGGCCGCATCCTGAAGAATTTGCAGTAAAACTGAAACGCAACCCAAAGTCTGTGACGCACAATGAAAGTGACCCAGAGAGAGGACGATTCTACATGATGTCCAATGAAACACCCGATTCAGAGGTATGTGGGGTCACTATACAGACAGAACATGGTGATCTAAGGGATGAGAAGTTGAGAATCTGTCCTAACCCTAACTGCCAATGGAAGAAAATACTGAGAACAAGAATAAGACTCAGTGAAAGTTTCTCTGTGCATCAGTTCACTGAAGGTTCGGCCCTCTGTTCAATGGTCATGTACACTGGACTGAAGAAGATCTGAAGGATCTGAAACTACAAAGCAGACTTTAAGTCTGAGTGAAGTACAGACACAAGACCCAGACCTGTCAGTCCAAGAACAGATGATATTGCAGCTGACCTGTGATTGTGTTAATTATCAGTGATTAAATTAATGATACCGGACGTATGTGCGTATGTGTGCACATAGAAGAGCGCTCATGATTGCGACCATGTCTGTCTGTCTGTCTGTCTTGGTGAGATTCAGGAAACTCTGTTGAGAGGTCGTCCATCCAGATCTAGAGAGTACCAAATATTTCAATATAACCCTGAAAACAAAGAGTAAAAATATATAGATGTGCTCGAGGAATTTGCAAACTTTAAAGGGATAGTTCACCCAAAAATGTAAATTCTGTCATCATTTACTCACCCTCATGCCATCCCAGATGTGTATGACTTTCTTTCTTCTGCAGAACACAAATGAAGTTTTTTAGAAGAATATTTCAGCTCTGTAGGTCCATACAATGCAAGTGAATGGTGACCAGAACTTTCACTTTACATTCTGAAAGTCGCATGTGGTTTAGTTTCACTTTCAAATCTGAAAGTGAAAGGGGAGATTTATAGTATGCAAGCACTTAAATATTGATCTGTTTCTCACCCACACCTATCGGATCACTTCTGAAGACATGGATTAAACCACTGGAGTCTTATGGATTACTTTTATGCTGCCTTTATGTGCTTTATGGAGCTTCAAAGTTCTGGTCACCATTCACTTGCATTGTATGGACTTACAGAGCTGAAACATTCTTCTAAAAATCTTCATTTGTGTTCTGCAGAAGAAAGAAAGTCATACACATCTGAGATGGCATGAGGGTGAGTAAATGATGACAGAATTTTCATTTTTGGGTGAACTGTTCCTTTAAGTCATGAGCCAGTACATTAGCAAAAATCTTTTATTAAGACACGTTTTTAAATCATGTTTTAAAGTAAATCGTGTTAAAGGCATGCAACTTCCTCTTTGAGCATATCTGAGACTGAGGCAAAAGTTAGTGGGACAATTTAGTTTTAGTTTCATTAATATTTATTGATTTGCTCTATCAATGACACCTCACAGATGTAACATTTAAACTTTATTATAAAGTGTTTTATATCCCAATATTTCATTCCCCAGTGTGATCGAGATCCTGTCACATTAACCTGCGCAAAACGGAAAACACTGCTCACAACATGTTACTTAAGAGGCTGCGTTAACTGAAAAATATCTGAAAATCATTTACTGAGTTTGATCATTCAAATACTTCCAATACGGTATCTGGTGAACCACTTTCTTGACTTTAGAGACATTGTTTTTGAAAGTGTTATCCAATGGAATAATTCATGGGATTTTGTTCATTCAGTCGGGTGATAAGACAGTTGTGTACGTGTTCTTCACACAGTGCTTAACAACGGATTACTGTAGTGCAGCCTCATCCCATAATAACAAAAACGCTTTTGCATTTACACCTGCTATTTAATGTGCTCAAGTGCTATCTTATTGCAATCCGATGACTGAAAACATACTTTAATGCCAGACTCTGACTAAAGCCATGCTTATGTGACCAAGAAACGAGCTTCAGGACGTTTTCATTTGCGTAACAGCAGCTGTAAACAGATATCTGATGCCCAAATGATTGTCTCCATTTAATTCTGTGAGATGAAAGTAAACCCAGACATCGAGTCATCAAATAAACGATGTGTCTGTAGAGTTGACAGTAAAACTCTGTTGAAGCAGTTCACATGATTTCTAAGTGGATCTATATTTTATAACGTATTAAAGGGATATTTTGGATTCAGATAGCCTAGATTATATAACGAGTGCACAAAATCTATTTTTGATATTTATTTGATGAGCCCCGTCTGTTTCCTCCTGCTTCTACTTTCTCCTAGAGAAATTGCACTATTCCATTCCTTAATCATTTTTTGTCTTTTTCGTAGTTTTGCAACTAATTGAAGTTGATTTTTAGATACAGAGCCTGAATTTGATCAAAACAGCTTCAACGTGGTTTTCTAAGTAACGGAAATGCAAAGAAATCATCACAAACTATTCTTGGAATTAGACGATTAAATATGAAAAAGATGAAAGAGAACCATTCTCCATTGTGTCACTTCAGTGCATTTTATTGTTTGCATGTATCCTTGTTTTTCTCTGATGTCTGTGACTATCAGAACTGACCAGAAACGTGCATGATTAGATGAGTCAATATAGCTCTTTAGTATTTGCAGTTCATTTCCCAATACAGCCCATCATTTCTAGCATTTGTTATTATTACAGATCAATGCTCCAGGTCACATGACCATCAACACGTGACGTTATTTGACCATGATTTACATCTTTGCTTCATTAGGATCAATCAGGAGATGTTTGTTATAATGTGCTGATTTCAGGGTTTGTGTATGAAGGGAAGAGCGTAGTTTAGATCAGTTTCTGGAGCTTATATATGACATATTTATGATGTTTAATGTGTAAAAGCAAAATGTAAACAAATGTGCTGATCCATGTAATCATCCACTGACTAAATAAATCCCAGGACCAACAGATGCAGATGTAGGGATGAAGTTATGACATTAATGATGTGAATATTTATAGGAGTGCTTGAGTTGGTTAAAAAAATTATTTGAAATGAACAGTGCATAACCAAATTAATATTCATGAGTTTTATGTCACAACTACCACTTTTTAAAATAAATGGGGACATCTCTGAAAAAAAATAATATTGTTCTGTTTTAACCTCCTGAGACCCCTGTGTGACTGCTGTGTGCATTTTCCATTCCCCTTTTATTTATTTTATCCTCTTTTCTCCCAATTTGGAATGCCCGAGTTCCCACTACTAAGTAGGTCCTCGTGGTGGCGCGGTTACTCACCTCAATCCGGGTGGTGGAGGACAAGTCTCAGTTGCCTCCGCTTCTGAGACCGTCAATCCGCACATCTTATCATGTGACTCGTTGTGCATGACACCGCGGAGACTCACAGCATGTGGAAGCTCATGCTACTCTCCACGATCCACGCATAACTTACCACACGCCCCATTGAGAGCAAGAACCACTATCACGACCACGAGGAGGTTACCCCATGTGACTCTACCCTCCCTAGCAACCGGGCCAATTTGGTTGCTTAGGAGACCTGACTGGAGTCACTGAGCACACCCTGGATTCAAACTCGTGACTCCAGTGGTGATAGTCAGCGTCAATACTCGCTGATTTGTAACTATAGTAGCGCCATGGAAATCTACGACACGCTGTTGTGTCACATGACTCGGTACGGCTGAAGTTTAACCCTTAAATGACAATTTAGAGTCTCGTGAACAATATTCAGTCAGTTTTTATTCATTTAAATTATGCGTTGCCTTTAGTGAAGCCAAAACACAACGTCCACGCATCTGGACGCCGGGTCGTACAAGGTTAAATGGCCATTTTAATAGTTGAATAAGTGTTTCAACTCTGCTATTCAATTTCAAAAAGAAGATATTTTATTAAATGTGTTTCTAAAGCTGGAATATGCGATATATTTTTAGGACTATTTTTGAGTAAGCATAAAATCCTGCGATTTTATCTAATTTAAGAACTCTTTTGTTTTGAATTCTAAAACACTGAATTGGTGTCGACTGGTTGTATTTTATGAAGGTTTGAAGTACTCGAGAGCTATTACTAAACGATGTTTCTAATGAAATGTACATAATTAACAAGGAATCACCAGGCCATCTTTTCAATGAGTTCATAAAGCGTTGCACGTTGCATTTATAATACCTTTCTGACTTGTCATTGAATTTAAAATGGAGTATAAAAGCATATCTATATTTCAAATCAACCTAGTTTATTACAACATGTTTAAGTGCTGTTGCAATATTGTGGTCCATACGTGCAGTGGTTCCCCCCCTCTTTATGCTTGTTTTTTGTTGAATTATTATTATTATTATCAAATAGTGAAGTAATATCTTCATGTTAAATATTCAGATTATGTCTTGAGTTGATGTCAAGGGGTTCTGTGACCTTTACTGTCATAACTATTTTAATTCTGTATTTGCGGCTGTCACAGTATCCTCTTGTGTTAGACTTTTAAATACATTTCTAATTAAATAATTTGTACTCCCCAACACATATGGGGTAAAACAAGGGTAACTGTGTTTGGAAACATGTCAGAACTGAGTGATTTACTATTTTACACTGGTTTATCAAAGAACTTAACGTTACTGAGCCTTATTACAATTTCTTTATATTTCATGTATTTTTAATCTGAATTTTGTTTCTTTTTTGTTTTTTGAAGTTTGATTTTTTTTTTTTCTTCAGTAGGTGTTTAATGCAGCTGTAATGATTATAATATTATTGCTTTATTGTTCAACATTCACAAGCACAAAGTAAAATTCCAGATCAGAGGGATTAGTTAGATCTCGATGTGTTCACATTTATAAGGATTTGAGCCCCTCTGATCATTTCTGATTGTCGATACAGAATTTCTGTAGTTCTGTAAGAATCTTTGACATGCTTTTATCTGAATATAGATTCATTCTGTCAACTCAACCAGCTCAACTTTGATTTAGACATTTTTTTTCTGGTGAAAGAAATGCATAAATGAAGATAAAATCAAAAATATGAAATGCCGTGGATGAATATTTACTGAGTAATCCATTATTTTGTAGAGGGGGTATAAATGACAATTTTCACTTATGATTTTGGAGCAAAACGACAAATCAAATAAATAACCGTAGAAAGGTGTCAGCATCATTATTTTATTTGTACTCAGAGATTGGTACATCTGTTACTAAAATCAGTTGACTTTAACAATCCTTGTTGCATTATATCCCAATGGTGACAGTTCAAAAATGGGGAAAAGCACTTTTCTTGTTCTTTTTCCAAAGTTGGCGTGCCTGTAACTCAAGAAGTATTAAAGATATCTTAATATCCTTTTAGATTCTGCTTCAGAACAAATATTTCTTTTTGTATCATCATTTTTAAGTTCCTATATGGTTCAATCCCAGAGATATGGGGCTCTCAATGTGGCTCCATGTGCAAATAGTTTAATTTTACCCATTTTCAATGGTTGAAAACCAAATGTGGGTCACTTTGTATAAAGCAGATGCTTATTGTATTTAAAGAGGAATATCTGATGAACAAATAATGCTGAAACTAGAAATGTACCTTATTTATTAAACGACCATTTCAGTGTATTTTTGGCACGCAGACATTGTTAAAAATGGGTATGCTCTATGCAATTGTTTTTATAGAGGGAAACAAGATACATTTCTACTTTCAACATTATTTGTACTTCAGATATTCCTCTTTTAATACAAAAAGTATCAGCTATATGCAAAGTGACCCACACACTGAAAATGTGTACAATTTAACAGTTTACTCATGGAGCCACATTGAGAGCCTTGTATCTCTGGAACTGAATAATATAAGGCCTTAAAAATCAAGATACAAAAAGAAAAGTTTGTCCTGAAGCAGAATGTAAAAGGATATTAAGATATCTTCAATACGTCTTGAGTTACAGGCACGCCAACTTTGGAAAAAGAACACGAAAAGTGCTTTTTTCCCATTTTTGAACTGTCACCATTGGGAGATAATGCAACAAGGATTGTTAAAGTCGACTGATTTTAGTAACAGATGTACCAATCTCTGAGTACAAATAAAATAATGATGCTGACACCTTTCTAAGGTTATTTTCTTGATCTGTAGGTTTGCTCCAAAATCATAAGTGAAAATTGTCATTTATACCCCCTCTACAAAATAATGGATTACTCAGTAAATATTCATCCACGGCATTTCATATGTTGCCTTTCATCATCATTTATGTTTATCTTTTACCAGAATTTGTTTTTTATCAAAATTTTGAGCTGGGGACCTCTGGTTGACACAGAATGACTCCTATACTGGATTTTCCCTGATTAAAATTTAGTTCATACTGACCAATCAGTATCAATGTTTTGTTTGCCCCTGTTCTGACCAGCAACAAAAAAACAGTTGTTTTTTTATTTATTTTTTTAATATTCAAATGTTTGTTTTATTCCAGTGACAAGGATCCCTGCTGATTTATTGTTTAATGAAAGAGTATTTATAAAATATAAATTTGAAGTGTTTTTGTGAAAACAGTTCTGTGTTCTGTGTTTGATGCTCTTTTCACTACATACAGATATTATTTACATCACAATATATTCTTATTACATCATAGTGCACAGAAAATGACATTACATCATTTTTTACTGTGTGACGTCGTCATTTTTATTTGTACAGCGCTTTTCACAACACACATCATTTCAAAGCAGCTTTACAGGAAAAGAAACTGTAATATCTATAAAGTCTTAGAGTCATTATTGTGTAATTTATATAGTAATATATAATATTATCATTATTATTTATTTATTTTTAGTGTAAGATTAATGACTAATGTCTTTGAAGTTCATCCTGAATTAACTGCAGAAGTTCACATTGATGCATTGTCCTTTGTTAGTTGGCTGATGAAGGCTTTTATTGGCAATTAATTAATAGTCTATGTATTCCATTATAAGAGTGTAGTCAAAGTCTGTTGAACACGTCTTTTATAAAAACTTTTAAAAGCAGTTTGAAGCTAAATGTCTCACTTCTGTTCAGTTGATAATATTAGCACACTGAATACTGCACAGTACAAACTACAGTTTGTCTATTTTACATATAATGAGTGAAACAGAATGCATTATCCTCCTGAGACCCCCACGTGACTGCTGTGTGTTTTCATATCCCCTAAGAAACATGAAGAAAAAAAAAACATTCTAGAGCAAATAGTTTCCTATAAATGTATGTTCTCATATGTGGACAGCGGGACTAATTTGTGAAATTCTAAATAATACCAAACTATAGAAAGTCAGATTTATTAAATCAAATAGTTTATGATGTGTCCAGGAGTGTTGATTATTCATGTTTTTGAGACGTTACAGACATTACATCATAAATTAGCATAATTAATTCTGATTCAAAGTAATGTCCAGCATCATCCAATCACTGTCAACCATGTTAAAATAAAATGATACATTATAAATTCTGAATCTATGTACTGATTATCATTGTCACATGTCTGTCAAACATGTTGAGTGATCCAAACATCATCTGCAGCCTGAAACTGAACTTTTGATCAGATTTTAGGAGTGAATGCACTTAACTGCATAGAGAGCTATAGGATGCTCCCTTGCTCCCTATTTAGTGAATGACTTAACCTCCAGTGTGCTGTCTGTCTGCACTGGTCTCAGAACAGTTTGAAATGCACCTTATACTCCATATAAAGCCTCTGAAAGACACATTTATCAGTTTTTGGATGCATCTATTTATTCTCAATGTGATAATACACAGACAGTGAATATTGGATATTTTAACTGAAAATTAGCATATAGTCCACGTACATGGTCATTGTGTTTAACAGCGTGCCGTTTCGCAATAAATCACTTAAATTTTCAAAATGGCATATCGGATGAAACTAGAGACTCTAATCTTTTGACTCAAACATGTTTCAATGTGAAAACTTAATAAGGTTTCTTACCAGATGTAGTTTTGTTGGTGTTTCTCCCAAAGATAAACTCCGCTGTGATCAGCACCATGTTGTTTTGTCACATGACTCCGTATGTCATTAGTTTAACCCTATAATGACAGCACAGAGTCTCCTGAACTGAGATCAGTTGGTTTAAATGAAATTAAATTATGCATACCCTAGAGTGAAACCAAAACGTAATGTCCACGCATGTGTACGCGGGGTCTCAGGAGGTTATATTATAAACTTTTGTCAGCCTGATCATATAATGATTTAAGAGATGTTAAACCACAATTAATATAAGAGTTCTTTCATCACACTGGAAACAGAAGGTCAACAGTATCTACACACTAATCTATGTACTCCATAAATAAATATAGTGTGCATACTGTGCACAGTATACAGTACATCAGAAATAGTACGAGTAGTATGATATTCTATTGCCACTGTCCTGCTCACATCAGCAGTTTTATCCTGCAGATGTCAGTATTGATCTGTAACACTGAACTTTATTATTAATCTGAAGGACTTCTCTGAGTGATTGCATGATAACGCTGATTTAAAAACATGCACAGCTCATATTTCACCCCAGAGTCAAAATAAATAAATACATAGAACATTTTAGGACCATAAAGATATTTTCACTGCAATTCAACACATTTTGACATTTTCATTGCTGTTGTTCAAAAACTGTGATTCTCAATACTGAAGGATAATCATCATAATTATACAGTACAACAAATACTAACATTGTGTATAATTTACATAATATACATCATATAATTTTACTGGAATTACAGAAATGATAATTTGTAGGTAAATGTGTTTAATTATCATGAAAATGTCACAATGCAGACATCTTTATGGAACAATATGATTCGTTATTTGATTTTGGGGTGAAATATGACCTGCACATGTTGACAGGTTTCGTGAGATTATCTTTAATATGTCTGTGTGTTATTTCAGTTAATGCACATATTCTGAGAACTGATGTGTGTTTGAGTTGTTTAGATCATTAATTCTGTTTTACAGTTCTTGAAGTTCTGGTGTTTTTTTTGTCTGCAGTTGATTCCAGATCAGTTTGATTTCTCTGATCATATACTGTATGATGTGAGTGTTTCAGCAGGTGCATGTTCTGTCTTGTGTCTTTGTTCATGTGTCGGTGGATTCAGATCTCTGATCCTCTTTAAGGATAACAGACAGACAGACAGACAGGCAGACAGAGGTGAGACAGGATTGTTGTTGTTCAGTCTGAGGCTGGAGTTATATTTCATATTATTGTTAATCAAGTTAACTGCTGATATTTAATTATTTTCGCTTTGAGAAATCATATTTTCCATCTTTCTTCAGTGAGTTTTACTGCTCACAGTGTTAATCTCAACAGGTAAAATAATCACATTTCTAACCAAACCATCCAGTTGCCGACAAGTACACTGCAAAGGATAATTTTCTTCATCAGTATGTCTTGTTTTTCCATGTTAACCCTTAAATGCATTAGTGTTTCACCAAACATTATTACATACTCGGGTCTTTAGAAATTCAGCACATATATATCTGTCACTAATGGATCTACAAAATGCCCAGATAGTCTCAAATTTTCAAAACAGTTTAAAGACCATTAGAAAATAATAGAATAGAATATACTCTGATATATTTTTTATATTTTATATTTATATAACAAAGAAATTATGCAACAAATATAGAACAGGATTCATTACTGTAACACTGAAATTGCATGATACGCAACTGACTATCAAACACATATTGAGCTACACATAATCTACATAATCTACACAAGTATTTTCTTAAGCACTTTTTGAGTCTGAATAGATGCACAATTTACATTATTTCAGCAGTACATCCAAATGACAATAGTCATATCATACTGTTCATGTGTTACACTTGCTATAGTTTACTTAGATGCAGAGGCGCAAAAACCATATATGCAAGGTATGCAATGCATAGGGGCGGCATGTAAAGGGGGGCACCAGCAGCTCACTAAAGGTGGTGCAATCGGTCTCCTCGACCCCTCCAACATCACATCACCCCCCCATCGACCCCTCCAACATCACCCCCCCATCGACCCCTCCAACATCACCCCCCCATCGACCCCTCCAACATCACCCCCCCATCGACCCCCTCCAACATCACCCCCCCATCGACTCCTCCAACATCACCCCCCATCGACCCCTCCAACATTACCCCCACATCAACCCCCTCCAACATCACCCCCCATCGACCCCTCCAACATCACCCCCCATCGACCCCCTCCAACATCACCCCCCATCGACCCCTCCAACATCATCACATTACCCCCCATCGACCCCTCCAACATCATCACATCACCCCCCATCGACCCCTCCAACATCATCATATCACTCCCCCATCGACCCCTCCAACATCATCACATCACCCCCATCGACCCCTCCAACATCACCCCCCATCGACCCCTCCAACATCATCACATCACCCCCCATTGACCCCTCCAACATCACCCCCCATTGACCCCTCTAAAATCATCACATCATCCCCCATCGATCCCTCCAACATCACTCCTCCCTCATCGACTCCTCCAACATCACCCCCCATCGACCCCTCCAATGTCACCCCCCATCGACCCCTCCAACATCACCCCCCATTGACCCCTCTAAAATCATCACATCACCCCCCATCGATCCCTCCAACATCACTCCTCCCTCATCGACCCCTCCAACATCACCCCCCATCGACCCCTCCAATGTCACCCCCATCGACCCCTCCAACATCACCCCCCATCGACCCCTCCAACATCACCCCCACATCGACCCCTCCAACATCACCCCCACATCGACCCCTCCAACATCACCCCCACATCGACCCCTCCAACATCATCACATCAACCCCATTGACCCCTCCAACATCAACCCCTCCAACATTACCCCCTCATCAACCCCTCCAACATCATCACATCACCCCTCCCTCATCGACACCTCCAACATCAGCCCCCCATCGACCCCTCCAAAATATCACATCATCCCCCCATCAACACCTCCAACATCACCCCCATCGACTCCTCCAACATCACCCCTCCATCGACCCCTCCAACATCACCCCCCCATTGACCCCTCTAAAATCATCACATCACCCCCCATCGACCCCTCCAACATCATCACATCACCCCCCATTGACCCCTCCAACATCACCCCCCCATTGACCCCTCTAAAATCATCACATCACCCCCCATCGATCCCTCCAACATCACTCCTCCCTCATCGACCCCTCCAACATCACCCCCCATCGACCCCTCCAATGTCACCCCCATCGACCCCTCCAACATCACCCCCCCATCGACCCCTCCAACATCACCCCCACATCGACCCCTCCAACATCATCACATCACCCCCCATTGACCCCTCCAACATCAACCCCTCCAACATCACCCCTCCTTCATTGACCCCTCCAACATTACCCCCCTCATCGACCCCTCCAACATCATCACATCACCCCTCCCTCATCGACACCTCCAACATCACCCCCCCATTGACCCCTCCAAAATCATCACATCACCCCCCCATTGACCCCTCCAATATCAGTCCCCCCTCATCGACCCCTCCAACATCACCCCTCCTTCATTGACCCCTCCAACATTATCCCCCTCATCGACCCCTCCAACATCACCCCTCATCGACCCCTCCAATATCAGACCCCCCTCATCGACCCCTCCAACATCACCCCTCCCCCATCGACCCCTCCAACATCAGCCCCCCCATCGACCCCTCCAACATCAGCCCCCCCATTGACCCCTCCAATATCAGCCCCCCTCATCGACCCCTCCAACATCAGCCCCCCCTCATCGACCCCTCCAACATCACCCCTCCCTCATCGACCCCTCCAACATCAGCCCCCCCATCGACCCCTCCAACATCACCCCTCCCTCATCGACCCCTCCAAAATCATTTGTCTGAAAACAAATTATATTTATTTAATTGTTTATTACAAGACAAATAAGTACCCTCCAACATCACCCCCCCCCATTGACCCCTTGCTTGACAGATACATGGGGCACAAAATGTAGTTTTCGATACGCGCTCGGAAATGTGTAGTTGTGCCCCTACTTAGATGTTGTTTCTTCGTCACACATCAATGTCAAATGTAAATCAGGTCAATCACTGAAACATCAGCGCCACCTTGAGTAAGAAATAAGTATATTATGTATGTGTGTACACAAATGAGAGACTGATAATTCAACATTGTCACACAGAAAATCAACATGATATAGTTATTTATGGGAATATAGTACTTATTTGTCTGGTAATAAACAATTAAATATCATGTGATAGTAAACTTAAATAGATATTATTTATGGAAGTGCAGAAACATACCTATGGTCTCTAATGACTACTTTTGGTAGTTAAGCCATTATAAAAAAATAAATAAAAATAAATACATTTTGGCCTTTTGTGTGTGTGTGTGTGTCAAACTATTTATAAGAGATAGATTGAGGAATACTAAAGAGGTGTGGGCACAACTCCAAAAAATGGATGAGGTCCCAGGTCAATAAAGACCCGAGGTATGCGTTTAAGGGTTAAAATATCTTTTATAAAAACAAGATAAAATGAGCTGTGAATCAAAATACGATATTGACTTGTTTTCAGACAATGCATATTGAATATACAGCAAGTGTATTTTCTCTTGATACATTGGCAGATTGTTTTCACTTGTTCTAAGCATAAACCTCACTAACTTTAAGCTAGTTTTACTTTTATTTTAAGGAAAAAAACAAGACAAAAAATACTTATAAAGAATATATTTTTTGCATGTAAGTATTCTGTCAATCATGACTCTCAAAACAACCTCAGACGTGTCTGTCAGTCCTGAGACGCTTACAGGCCGTTTATCTGGAATGACATCACCTCTAAATGTGTGTGTGTGAGGATTAAGAAGGTCGTCTGAGGGAGGAGGAGCTTGTGTTGTGTCTTTTCTTGTAAACTGTTTGTCAGGAAGTTCTCCTCAAATACACAGTTGAGATGGAGGATCTGATGGAGCGTTGTGAGGATGAAGGAGCTCGACAGACAGACAGTTACGATTTCATCATCGGTCAGTGAACAATCTCTACATTCAACATCATGTTCTTAATGTGCATTCTTCTGTTGTTTTACAGCACACATCTCAACATATTTCAAATGAGATAAATTATATTTAATAATTACATATTAAGATCAAAAATAGTCTCAAAGTAAATGTATCTTTATTTTAGGATGTTGAGATATTTTTACTGCAAAACAAGACCGACACTTGTTAAGAAAACTGTATTTTACAGTGTGAAAGTGTCTTCAGTTGGATGAAGTTTATAAATGTGAGATAGATTATATTTTGCTTCAAGACATCAGCTTTCATCATGTCTAATTTTGGTGGTACTAAAATATAAGAAATTATGAGTAAAAGATTCAGAGCTCTTGAAATATTATTTGACCAAACTGACCATGTAATAAAATAAAGATTGGTTTGCAGAGAAGGTTTTATTCAGCTCAACATGACACAATTATTTTCATTTTGAATTCAGAAGTGTATTAAATTAAATCTAATGGATCTCAATAGTATTAATTTCTGAGGAAGTGAGGATCATCCAATGGGATTTGCTTGTGCTAATTCCATTCTGCTGTGGGATTAAGGACTATCATATAATCCACGACTCCATATGTCCTGCTGAGATGACGAGAGCTGCGGTCACATTTAAAAACACACGGATACAGTAATTATCTGACTTAATTTATTATGCTGTGATCTTATATATGGCTGAATGTTGGATGAACTGCACACAGTGTTTTACAGACCTGTTACACTCAATATCACGGTTCTGGACCCTCATTATATGAGGTGTTTTTAACTTCGATGTACTTAAGCATTTGATACAATGTACTTATTATGTACATATGTGTTGTTGCACTGTACATACATTTATCCTTCTGAGACCCGAGCGTGACTGCTGTGTGCATTTTTCATTCCCCTTTTTGAACTAGAAACACGCAAAAAAAATAAAAAATATCTAGAGCAAATACTTTTCCTAAAAATTGATGTCCTCATATGTGGACAGTGGGACTAATTGTGAAATTCTAAATAATACCAAGCTATAGAAAGTCAGATTTTTTTTCATTCATCAAATTTTAGGATGAAAATGAGCCTATAGTCCACATACATGATCAATGTGTTTACCAGTGTGCTGTTTCGCAGTAAATCTATGAAACTAGTCGTCATTTTTATTTGTATAGCACTTTTCACAGCGCACATCATTTCAAAGCAGCTTTACAGGAAATCATGCATTAACAGAAAATGAAAACTGTAATATCTATAAAGTCTTAAAGTCCTTATTGTGTAGTTTGATAAAATATGATTGAGAATTGTGTATAAAAATCATTAAATAATTAAATAATAATTGTATTTATAACCCCAGTGAGCTGAAGGCGACTGTGTCAAGGAACACAAAACTCCATAAGATGTTGATTAATGGAGAAAAATAACCTTGGGAGAAACCAGACTCACTGTGGGGGTCAGTTCCCCTCTGACTAACATCATGAATATAATGCCAATATTAGTTATTTATGTGCAGTTCAAGTCATGGTTTAAAATTAGTAAACTAAGTAAGTGTTAAGGGTCTGTGTTTAAACAAAGATTTTGTAAGAACTGTAAGATTAATGACTAATGTCTTTGAAGTTCATCCTGAATTAACTGCAGAAGTTCACATTGACGCATTGTCCTTTGTTAGTTGGCCGATGAAGGCTTTTGTTGGCAATTAATTGATAGTCTATATATTCCATTATAAGAGTGTAGTCCATCATTAGACTGAGGTGATGCAGGCAGAGATCAATGAGGTGCATCTCAGTTCAACCAGCAGGTCATTTTGGTGAGGTTCAGTGGGGACCATCCTAAGGCCAAGGTTCAGGCAGTGGCATATGAAGTATCCCATGTCTTATGGGTAAAGTTGGCATCAGTTCATCCTCTGAAGTCCATCGTAATAGACAGAAGTGATGTCTGGCTAGCACCGATATGAATCCAGATGTTGAGACAGGGAAACAAATAGAATAATATTAGCGTAGATGCAATTCAATTTATTGCCGAGTTATAGATTATGAGAAATGTTTCTGAGAAATGTTTCTGGTTCTGGCAGGCCTAACTAAAGCATCCTAATTGTGAGTTGATGGATAAATTAGGTGTATGACTGGCTAAATAGATGAGTCTTTAGTCTAGAATTAAACTGAGTGAGAGTGTCTGCATCCCGAACAGTGTTAGGCAGACTATTCCATAGTTTAGGAGCCACATAGGAAAAGATCTACCTCCTGTTGTGGATTTTGATATTCTAGGAACTATTAACAGGCCAGAATTTTTTCAAAGCACAGATTGGTATAAAAAATAACACCTAAGTTCTTTGCTGTTGAAGATGATGTAACAGTACATCCATTGAGAGTCAAATTATATTTTAGTGGCTTATTTTTAGACGTTTTTGATCCAATAACTAGTACCCCTGTTTTGTCGGAATTGAGTAGAAGGACATTTCTGGCCATCCAATCTTTGATTGTGAAATTTCGTCGGGTTTAGAAGAAATATAAAGTTGGGTATCGTCGGCATAACAGTTGAAACTTATTCCATGATTCCTGATAATATCTCCCAGGGGAAGCATATATAAGGAGAAAAGCAGAGGCCCTAAAACTGATCCCTGTGGCACTCCATACTTTTGTTTGATTTGACAATTCCTCATTTACACAGACAAAGTGGTAGCGGTCTGCTAAATAGGACCTAAACCATGCTAATTCAAGTACACAAATGCCAACATAATTCTCCAGCCTATTCAAGAGAATGTCATGATCTATTGTGTCGGAGGCAGCACTAAGATCTAAAAGCAGTAGAAGAGAAATGCAGCCGCGATCAGATGATAAGAGCAAGTCATTAGTAACTCTGATGAGTGCAGTCTCTGTACTGTGATGGGGCCTAAAATCCTGACTGAAATTGTTCATATATACCATTTCTCTGTAGAAATGAACATAGTTGGGATGATTATCAGTTCCAGTGTGACAGCTATAATTAACAGCTCATTAGCAAGTGGACTTGTTCCAAGTAGTCTTAAACATGCAATTCTACATCCTTTGTTTAAAAAAAAGAAAAAAAACTTTTTGGGGATCTGGCAATACACAACTATTACAGACTAATCTCCAAACTGCCTTTTATTTCCAAGATTTTGGAGAGAGTTGTTTATTCGCAGCTCTACTCCTATCTAAATACATTTAACATTTTAGACACATTTCAGTCTGGTTTCAGACACTTGCACTGCACTGAATCTGCATTGTTGAAGGTCACTAATGATATTTTTCTCTCCATGGATTCCGGTTCACCTGTCGTCTTAGTTTTATTAGATCTCAGTGACGCGTTCGACACTATCGAGCATAGCATTCTTCTCAATCGTCTTGAGTGTAGGGTTGGCATCCAGGGTGTGGCCTTTCTGTGGTTTTCCTCATATCTAAAAGAAAGGATGCTCTCGGTTAATTTAGGTAATTTTTCTTCTACGTCCACTCAATTACAGTGTGGTGTCCCTCAAGGGTCAATTTTAGGACCCTTGTTGGTTTGCCTGTATATGCTTCCTCTGAGCTCTACTTTTCAGAAGTACAGCATATCTTATCACTGTTATGCTGATGATTCCCAATTTTATTTCCCAGTGAGTGTAGACAAGAATTGTTCATCTGAGAATGCCCTAAATTGCTTCAAAGATATTAAACATTGGCTGGCAAATTATTTTTTACAATTAAATGAAAGCAAAACCAAAGTTCTGATTTTAGGTTCATCCATGCCCTCCTTACCTGGCCTGGTTGCCCAGTTAATTCCTCTGTTGTCAAATTTACAAGATCATGTGAGGAGTCTTGGAATGATTTTAGACTCCTCATTCCTTTTTAATAAGCAGATCAGTGCTGTTGTATAGGGTAGCTTTCCACCGAAGATCTATTCCTAAATTAAAACATTTTCTTTCCAGTAGGACCTGGAAATTGTGCTCCACTCACTTATTTCATCAAGGTTAGACTACTGAAACTCATTGTACATTTGTCTCCCCCAAACTGCGTTATTCCACCTACAGCTAGTTCAAAACGCAGCAGCTAGGCTTTTAACAGGGTCAAGAAAGAGAGATGAAATTTCCCCGGTTTTAGGATCTATACACTGGCTTCCTGTGAAATTCAGGGTAGATTTTAAAATTCTGATTTATGTCTACAAGGCTCTATCTGGTCTCGCGCCCCAATATATCAGTGACCTTCTCCCTTACTCCCCCACCAGAGCGCTCAGGTCTTCTGATCAACTTCTATTGAAGGGCCCTCGTTGCCGCTATAGATCTAAGGGTGAACGTGCCTTTTCTGTGATCGGTCCTAATCTATGGAGTAGTTTCCCTTTCCATGTGAGGTCAGCTTCATCATTAGCCATTTTTAAATCTTCTTTAAAAACATATTTTTATTCTGTAGCTTTTTAATAGATCGTTGAATAGTTTGAAACGGATAAATACATGATGCTGTATTTGGAGGTTTTTATTTTTTTATATTTGTTTTATATTTAACTTTAAATCAATCTGTTTTCACAAGTCATTATTTATTAATTTGTTTAATCTGTAAAGCAACTTCTGTTGTTTTTAAATGTGCTCTATAAATAAAGGTTGACTTGACACTACATTTTTTCTGGTATTTTTGACATAAATGGGAGATTGTAAATCAGTCTATAATTAGCCAGTTCTCCAGGATCAAACTGTGGCTTCTTAATAAGCGGTTTGATAACTGCCATTTTAAAGTTTCTATGAAAATGTCTTAAGGATAGTGAGGAGTTAATAATATTAAGAAGAGGTTCTGAGATTACAGGGAATACCTCTTTTAAGATCTTAGTTGGTATTGGATCTAACATACATGTTGTGGCTTTTGATTTTTTTTAATAAGTTTTGATTGCTCTTCATGACCTATGACAGTGAAGGATTGAAGTTGCTCCTGAGGAAAATTATGAGACACTGTTTTCTGAGGTATTGTGACAGTTGATTGCATAATTCCAATTTTATATCTGATGATTTCTATTTTATCAGTGAAGAAATTCATGACGTCATTACTATTGTGCTGCGACGGAATACCTGGTTCAGTCGAGGCTTTATTCCTAACCAATTTATCCACAGTACTGAATAAACACCTAGGATTGTTGTGGTTATTTTCTATGAGTTTGCTAAAATATGCTGAGCTGGCAGCTTTTAGTGCCTGTCTGTAGCTACAGACACTATCCTTCCATGCACCGTGAAATACCTCTAATTTTGTATTCTTCCACTTGCGCTCCATTTTCGGAGCTGCTCTCTTGAGAGCATGAGTGTGATCATTGTACCATGGTGTGGGGCTTTTTTCTTGAATTTTCTTTAATCGAAGGGGGGCGACACTATCAAGAGTGCTAGAGAAGACAGTATTTATATTTTCTGTTATTTCATCAAGTTCTTCTAGACTTTTTGACTTAATGAGTATGTGAGATAAATCTGGAAGATTATTAGTGAAGCTATCTGTAGTGGTTGAAAGAATAGATTCTACCTGAACGATAGCATGGTGTAGATTGAGTGACATTTGCTGATCACAGCATACAAAAGACGAGGTAATGATCTGAGATGTCATCGCTCTGCGGCAGAATTTCTATAGTATCAACATCAACTCCACATGACAGAATTAAATCTAGCGTATGATTATGGCGATGAGTTGGTCCAGCCACATTTTGTCTGACTGCAAGAGAGTTGAGAATATCGATAAATGCTAATCCCAATGTGTCATTTTAATTATCTATGTGAATGTTAAAGTCACCAACAATTAAAGCTCTATCTACAGTAACTACTAGATCTGATAGAAAAATTAGCAAATTCACCAAGGAAACAAGAGTAAAGCCCGGGTGATCTATATACTGTAGCAAGCGCAAAAGATGACAGACTTTTTATTTGTATCTGATGGTGTTGCATTAAGCATTATTAGTTCAAAAGACTTAGACTTGTGTTTGGTAGTTCGGGGAACAGACACAGTCTCTATATGATATCTTGGTGATACAGTCTCTATGTGTTGTAGTTTATGTGAACTGTGTGATGTCTCAAGGCAGCTAGCAGATGTTCGGATTAACCAGTTTGTCTGCTTCCTGACCTGGGCCCCAGTTAGTCAAATACTATCACTATTAAGACTATGAGCCAAATTACTAGAGAGGAGAGCGGCACCTTCCCTGGAGGAATGGAGTCCGTCTCTCTTTAGCAGGTCAGGACTACCCCAAAAACTCTTCCAATTGTCTATAAATCATGTGCTATTCTCCGGACACCATTCAGACATCCAGCCATTCAGTGACACTAATCTACTATAAACCTTATCACCACGATGAGCAGGGAGGGACCAGAGCATATTACAGAGTCTGACAACCTTTTTGCAAGTTCACACACCTCTTTAACATTATCTCTAGTGATCTCCGACTGGCGAAGCCGGACATCATTAGTGCCGACATGAATAACAATTTTAGAAAATCTACATTTAGCATTAGCTAGCACTTATAAATTTGATCTGATGTCAGACTCCCGAGCTGCTGAAATGCATTTTACAATGGTGGCTGGAGGCTTTATTTCCACGTTCCTTACAATAGAATCACCAATAACTAGGGCTCTTTCAACATGATTCTCAGTGGGTGCATCACTGAGTGGGAAATCGCAGGATAAAATCGACTGGAAACCCTAACAGGAATGAGAGAGTGGTGTCGCTTTGCTGAGCGAGTATGCTGCCGAGACGTCACCCAAATATCCTGCTGCGGGGGCTCTTCAGCTGGAACCAAAGTGTGTTGCTTGCTGTACTACCTGCATCCGAAACAGTATCTACCAGCTTCTCTTTCTCACTGACCTCCACTAGTGTTCGGATGCATGTCTCTAACTCTTTAGCCTTCTCCGTCAACTAATTGAATTAAAATTATGCATAGCCTATAGCGAAGCCAAAACGCAATGTCCACACATGTGGATGTGGGGTCTCAGGAGGTTATAGTATCTGCATCTGTAGTTACACTGTTATCCTTAACCCTAATATAACCCCTGACTTCTAACCTAACCCTACACGTACCTGAACCTCAGTAGCAGCAGTATTTTGGAGAACAACATGTAGTTACACAATAAGTACATTGTATTTTATCTATTTTAATGTTAGTACATAGTAAATAAAGACACTTCATATAAAGTGGGACCTCATATGGTCTCATTGTTCACCCTGATATCACAAGAAAACACTCCATATACAATGCAATGTGACTGTGGATGTGTATTGTGCTAGTAAAGGCTGTTGTTTTGTGTTTCAGATGATCAGAGCTGTCATACAAGTGGTCTGGAGGTGTGCGATCGTCTGACGTTCCTGGAGCAGCGTGTTCAGATGCAAGATGACGAGGTCCAGCTGTTAAAGATGACGATGGCTGATGTGCTGAAGAGACTGAACATCTCAGAGGAGCAAACAGCATCGCTCACAAAGAAAACTACAAATAAAGGTACAAACATACACACATATATACATATGCTGTCCTGCAAAGACACAACTCCATTTCTACACCAGCACTGAAACTAAGTGTTTTTTTGCAGTTACTGTAATTTTCACTCTGAATCTGATCATAGTTCTGTGTCACAGGATAAATCACCGGCAAAGATACCTGATTCCACTCATTACTCAATCTGTGTTTAGCATTTATGGGGCACAATAAAGTATCCAGACACATCTTTGGAGATGGAAATCGTAAATATTCTGATTCTGATTCCACATGGCAAATTATTTTTGTACTTTTGAGGAAGCACACACTTTTTTTTAATTATTAAAACCCATTTATTACAACAAACCTCTGTTGTGAATGTGTATCTTTAACTACAAGTTATCATATGCTGAAACAGTCAGTAATTACAGTGATATAACAGTGCTCTGTTTATTTTGAGCTGAGAATGTGATGAAAGTAAAGACTTGTTCAGTGAATAAGTAAAGCATCGCTCTAATTGATTCAGTCAGTAAATGAGTCATTCGTTTCAAACTAATAATTCAGACTGATTTGTGAGTCACTTACCAATTCATATTTATATATATTTTTCAGATTATTATTTTTTTTTTTATGGAAATGGTTCTGAAAACGACCGGTTCTTTATTCTCAACCCATAACAAATGCAATATACAGTGTGTATATATACACTCACTGGCCACTTTATTAGGTACACATGTACATCTACTAATTCATGCAGATACGGGTCAGGAGCTTCATCAGAATGGGGAAGAAATGTGATCTCAGTGATTTGGAGCGTGGCATGATTGTTGGTGCCAGACGGGCTGGTTTGAGTATTTCTGGGATTTTCACACACAACAGTCTCTAGAATTTACTCAGAATGGTGCCAAAAACAAAAAACATCCAGTGAGCGACAGTTCTGTGGATAGAAACACCTTGTTGATGAGAGAGGTTACCAGACTGGTTTGAACTGATAAAGTCTACGGTAACTCAGATAACCACTCTGTACAATTGTGCTGAGAAGAATGTCATCTCTGAATACACAACATGTCGAACCTTGAGGTGGCAAAAGCAGAATACCATGCTGGGTTCCACTTCTGTCAGCCAAGAACAGAAAACTGAGGCTGCAGAGTGGTTCTACCATCTGTGTGCCTCAGCAGAAATCCAGTTTTGTCAGACCAGGCGATGTTTTTCCAATCATCTACTGTCCAGTTTTGGTGAGCCTGTGCCCACTGCAACCTCAGTTTCCTGTTCTAAGCTGACAGTAGTGGTACCCGGAGGGGTTTTCTGCTGCTGTAGCCCATCTGCCTCAATGTTCGACATGTTGTATGTTCAGAAATGCTTTTCTGCATAGAACTGTTGTAACACATGTTTATTTGGGTTATTGTCACCTTCCTGTCCGCTTGGACCAGTCTGGCCATTCTCCATTGACCTGTGTCATTAATAAGCCATTTTCGTCGCTTTTGGATGTTTTTTTGTTTTTCGCACCATTCTGTATACACTCTAGACCAGAGGTCAGCAACATTTTTGACATGGAGTGCCATTTTTTATTTTCCTGGTCAATGGCTGTGCCGAAGTTTTGCCAAAGTTTGAGTCCACTAGTGAAAATGTTTCTATTTTGCATTTTTTTTCTATTTAAATCATTTCGTTTTCATTACAAATGATATTATCAGCATAACAGTTTATTTAAATTTGTGCAAAACCTGCATGTGAATTTTCACAGAGCATCTTGTGAAAGTGCTTTAATGAAAGAAAACCTGTCCTTTCGTACAAAATGTGTTAACACAGTTAAAGTCACAAATTTGTTTATTTGATTACTGATCACGAAATTGCGTGGAATCTTAAATGTTTCTTATATTATGTCATACATTTTCGAAAATCACACAGAGGGGTAATCACTAGCACGCCAGCAACGGTGAGAGATGAGCAGACTATTGTATTTGTGTGAAGTTTTTCACACCTGCATTTCAATCTGCATCTTGATGTAATCCTTCCTCATGTTCACGTGGTGTGATTTCATCAGCTGAATGAGAGACTAAACAGTATTAAAGTGTGACGAGACTCGCGTGTGCAAGCCATTCGCACATCACAAGCCGATCACCTATTCAGCCCTTTTCGATGAATCGCACCTGCAAAATCCTAAAACTTTATTTCCAAGTTTAATTTATATTTTGAATAGACTCCGATTTTTGAACCCCACGATGTGTGTTTTTCTCTTTTAATCGTTTAATGTAATTTTGAGTGTGAGCATGGTTTAAGGACGGTGCACCTGTATGTGAAATCTCAGTTGTTCTGAAAGCAAAGAGAAACAAATGAAACATGAAATGTAGACTGTCATGTGCAGCCTGACCGAAGCAAAGCGGGCGCATTTACTTGCGTGATTAACCAAAAGTGAAGTGCTGCTTAAAGTAGCGTCTCTAGGTTCATTTGATATGCTACTTTAAAAAATCTGTTCATCTTTCGTGATGTCCACATATGTGGATTTTGGGATATTATTCCCTCAAAAGTGGAAAAAACATGTTAGTTACTTTGAATAATTTTCATCATAAACAAATCTGTGGTTTTATTTTGCTTAATTTTAATATAAATGTTGTTATATTTTATTTTGTTATCACTGTACAATACGGTTCTATTCATTAACATTAATAAATGCATTCCTATATTTACTGAACAATATCACATTGAGAATTAGTGTATTCATGCAAAAACTGGAAAATGTGTCTTTCAGAGTCTTTATATGGAGTTAGGATGAAAATAAGGTTAATTTCAAACTGTTCTGAGACCAGTGCAGACAGACAGCACACTGGAGGTTAAGTCATGCACTAAATAGGGAGCAAGGGAGCATCCTATAGCTCTCTATGCAGTTAAGTGCATTCACTCCTAAAATCTGATCAAAAGTTCAGTTTCAGGCTGCAGATGATGTTTGGATCACTCAACATGTTTGACAGACATGTGACAATGATAATCAGTACATAGATTCAGAATTTATAATGTATCATTTTATTTTAACATGATTGACAGTGATTGGATGATGCTGGACATTACTTTGAATCTGAATTAATTATGATAATTTCTGATGTAATGTCTGTGACGTCTCAAAAACATGAATAATCAACACTCCTGGAAACATCATAAACTATTTGATGAAAAAAATCTATTTCAATAAATTTCTGTAGCTTAGTGTTATTTAAAATGTCACAACCAGCACATTTTCTTGACAGGTCTGGTGAGAAACACATGTCGTTTGACTGCTTCTACTCTTACTGTATATCTGACTCTGTTTGTTGTTCTAGCGGCTCGTCCGGCGTCTCTGACTCTTCCTCCTAAAGCAGCATCATCACTGAAGAAGAGCTTCAGCTCCACACTGCCCTCCTCACCATCAACCAGGAACTACAACCCCTCACAGGCCAGCAGGAGGTCATTATACTGCCTTCATCATCATCGTCATCATCATCATCATCAGTGTGAATTACACCTGATCTTTACTGTCTGTCTGTTTGCAGAACTGGCAGTGCTAAAGACAGTCTGAGTGGTTCAACAAGTGGTAAAACTCAGACGACTACCTGCAAAAAACTAGAGACGTAAGTAAACAACTAGTGTTGGTAAAAATTTCCTCATTGATGTCATAACTGACCTCTCTCTCTCTCTCTCTCTCTCTGTCTCTCTCTCTCTCTCTATCCCCCCCTCCCCCCTCGACATGTTCCCTTTTAATTAGCAAACCAAAGGAAGCAAGTTCAAGCATCGTAGGTGAGCAAATCACATAATAAAGTAATTCTGTGAGTTCTATACTCCATTCAGTCTTTCATTTGCAACAATTAAAGGTGGTAACATAAAACTAAAGGAACATGCAACAAACTAACAGTTTGCTAGTTTCTTGTAAAATCATGTAACATTAAAGGAATAGTTCACCCTGAAATAACAATTCTCTCATCATTTATTCACCCTCAAGTCATCTCAAACTCCTATGACTTTGAAGATATTTCAATGGAGATATGAGGTTGTAACGGTGAAGGGATGGGCAAGGAGGAGGTGGGAACCGGCAGAACAGTCAACGTAAACTTTAATGACATAAACTCAACTTAAAACAACATAAAACACATAGACGCACACACACAGCAGCCGTGTGTGTCTCTCGAACTGGCACCTCCGACTCGTCTCTGTTCCCCTCCTGGCTGATTAGCCCGATTCAGGGCCGGGCATGTGTCCTCACGGCCCAGCCCTCCTCCTCGTCACAGAGGTGTTTATATCGACACAATGCAAGTCAATGGGGTCCAAAAAGCACATAAAGGCATCATAAAGGTAATCCATACAACTCCAATGGTGTAATCCATGTCTTCTGAAGCAATACAATCAGTTTTAGTGAGAAAAAGACCAAAATGTAACTCCCTTTTTCCCATAGTGTATATGTGTGTGTGTGTGTATGTGTGTTTGTGTGGGTGTGTAGTGTGTGTGTGTAGTGTATATATGTGTGTAGTGTATATATGTTTGTAGTGTATATTGGTGTAGTGTATATATGTGTGTGTAGTGTATGTGTGTGTGTGTGTGTGTGTATATTGGTGTAGTGTAAGTGTGTGTGTGTGTGTTGGTGTAGTGTATATGTGTGTGTGTGTGTATATTGGTGTTGTGTATATGTGTGTAGTGTGTGTGTGTGTGTATGTGTGTGTAGTGTGTGTGTGTATATGTGTGTTGTGTATGTGTGTAGTGTGTGTGTGTATATATGTGTCTAGTGTATATATGTGTGTGTGTATATTAGTGGTGTATATGTGTGTGTAGTGTGTATATGTGTGTTTGTGTATATATGTGTGTGTGTGTGTGTAGTGTATATGTGTGTGTATATGTGTGTTTTCACTATAAATCTTGACATCTGCAGTCTTCTTTGGTGCAATCATGATTTGATGCTCGATTACACTTCCTCACACTTGAGACCCCATTGACTTGCATTATATGGATATAAATACATCATATATCATTGAAAATATCTTTGTTTGTGTTCAGCAGAAAAAACAAACACATAGGAGTTTGAGACGGAATAAGAGGGAATTATAAATTTTGGGTGAACGATTCCTTTGAAACAATGCAGCTGCATAAATTCTGAATAATTCATTTGGCCATCTGTGCAGTAGAAATCAATTTATTTCTATTTTTTAGGATCAAGACGTGTGACTCACTATAAAGGTAAGTCTCATACCAAATCATACACAATCACTCAATATTGTGTATATAGAATAATTCAGATATCTACATAAAAGAATGGTGTAATGCACATTCAGTTCAGTTATTACAAAATAAACCCAACATGGTGATCAGAACCTCTACCTGAAACTGACTGTACATTGTCCCACTTATTCCACATCTGAAGTGAATAAATGGACATGAAATGTTGATTTGAGTGTAATGAGTTTATTATGTGAAAAGAGAGTGTGACACAATAGATCTGCAACTTTAGCACAGATATGGAGAAAATCACATGAAACAAGAGTCAATTATACAGTTTACAGTCATTAATCATTATCAAGTTTTCCACAGAGACATGTAATAAATGCACATATTTAATGTAATATCATCTCTTAACAGCTCAGCTCTCTCAATGTGTTCTTCTTCATTCTCCTCTTCTGCACCTCTGTCCTGCCCCCTTCACTTTGTGACTATGCAGATCTGTCTGAGCCCCCTGTCAAGAAGGACTGGATCTTCTGACCCTACAGCCCAATATGTTTCCCCCCGCGAGCGGACCGCCTGCAGTGAGAGCAGCTGTAGTAAAGAGTAAAACAGTAGATGAGAGAAACTCTGCGTTTACTGTCCTCCTGCAGAAGAGTTCCTGTCAAACACCCGTCTCACCCCTCCTGACCCCAAACTACAAGAGTCCCATTAAATCACCCAGTCAGTACTTCCAGATCTGTTACTGAACACAGCAAGAGTTTCATCACAAAACATTAAATGAGTTGGATTAGTATTCATTAGTTGCTCATTGTCTGGAGAATGAAGAATGATTTGCAGGCTAATTAATTAGTTTTGGATGCAGAATAAAAAATACAAGTGAAAATCATGCTGTGGTTGATATTCTTTAAATTACCAATATATACTTCTCAGACAGACAGACAGACAGATAGATACATACATACATATGATTGATCATTCTGCCAAACACTTACCATATGTGTGTTTCTTCATCTTCAGGCTATTTAATCTCTCAGGAGTTGATTTTCTTAAAACAAACAGATTTCAAATTTTTTTTGTCTCATTAAAACTGAGTTGGAAACTTTTTACCAGGCCTTCATAATTTATTTTTGGTACTTTTCAAATTATTTTATGTCTAGATTTGACTGTTTTAGACTTCAGACCCAGACTTCCTAAATGAACCCTCCTATAGTATTGAAAAATGGCACCTCCCTTTTTTGACCGGAACGGTCAGATGAGTATCCCTTTTTTTAAAATGTTTTTATTTTGATGATGATAATGATACCATTTCTTCTTCCCTGAAGGAAGAACAATAACATTCTGCATTTCTTTTGGAATTTTATGCTATTTTAATCTTATTTACATGTACATTTCTACATTTTACCATTCATTTGCATATACAAATAAGCTAATTTTTGAAAAGAAAAACTAAATTCAGAACCTACACTTCTATAAGTTGAAACATGAAGAAAATATGAGAATGTGTCATAAATTGGGGGCAGATTGCTGATCATCTGGTGAACAAAATATAAATAACATGACTTGAACATCATGTCATGCCAGTAACAGCCAGTAGATGTCTGTAGACACATACTGTGTAGTCTGATGACTTATTGTAAACTAATTTTATATTTTATCACAAGATATGCATTTGATATATATTTAAACATTATCAAACTATTATTTGTCAAAGTTTAGCATTTTAAATTGATTTGAAGTGTCAGTTTTTGCAGTTAATGTCATTATGTTTGCAATCAAACCTGACCATGGTGTTACAAAGAGAAGACACAGAATAAACATTTTTATACCAATAATTTATTTCAAACATAAACATTTAATAACTCAAAGTAAATGCATCATAATGTCAAGAAAACGAACATCAAGAAACAGAAATAAACTGCAAAATTGTTAAAGTTCAATTGGAGTATAAAACAGAAGAATCAGAGTAAACATTTTGGAATTTCAAACTTTCTATTGTAAAAATGTATTTTGCAAACGTGCGTGTGTGAGTTTGTGTGTGTATATGTGTGTGTAGTGTATCTGTGTGTGTGTATATGTGTGTAGTGTATCTGTGTGTGTGTGTGTGTGTGTATGTGTGTAGTGTATCTGTGTGTGTGTATATGTGTGTAGTGTATATGTATGTGTGTAGTGTATATGTGTGTAGTGTATATGTGTGTGTGTAGTGTATATGTGTGTAGTGTATGTGTGTGTGTGTATATGTGTGTAGTGTGTGTGTGTGTAGTGTGTGTGTGT
>NC_059362.1:47965967-48000967 GCF_019703515.2 Myxocyprinus asiaticus | reverse complement strand
CAGGACCCCAAACCTCTTACTGTACGTGTTTGTTTATTAGTACAGCTAATTTATAATAAGCTCAATTTAACACATTTTACCATGTTTAATTGCATTCCACAGACTTTCACAGATTTTCCCCAAAATTCCAAGTAGGTGTAGCTGCAGGCCGGAGACCTTCAAATGGGGGCGGGATCTCCAAAAGAGGGCTGGGTTACTCCGGAAGGGGGCGTAGTTGCTCCAAAAGGGGGCGTCACTTCCACTCACAATTAAGGACAGGGAAAAGGTCTTATAAAGATAATTAAAATGATCTTTAATGACGGTTTGGAAGCTCTGCCTGCAGCTATATCTTTCTCCAAAATTCTGCACTGAATTATAGTTAAATATAGTTATTATAATTAGTTTAAAAATTTCACTAGTTTTTATTTCATTTTGTGTTTTGGCTTTCAATTTTAGCTTAGTTTTAAATAGTTTTAATTTCGTTTTAATTAACTTTTTTTGTTTTTATTTAGTCTTAGTATAGTTTTTAGTTTTCATACATTATAACACCACAAAATATCTGTTACACTTTACAATAAAGTTGCATTTGTTAACATTAATTAACTGCTGTTCATTAGTTATTATAAACTAACAGTGAACAACACTTACAGCACATATTAATCTTATAGTATAATAATAATACGTTTAATTGTATAGTGCATTTCCAGAGCTCAAGGACACTTCAGATTAATGGCATGATTCAATAACACTTCAAGACAATCAAGACAGATAATACTGAGAAAACAAATATGCTTTAAGTTGAGATTTGAACTCAGAGATAGAAGTGATGCTGTGAAGAGTCAGTGGGAGTGAGTTACAAACAAGGGCGTAGGCAGGAAATTATTTTTGGGTGGGCCTCAATAAAAATGGATGGGCCAAATTTTTGCCCCAATTTATTTTAAATTTTTTTTTTATTATTATTATTATTTTTCAGCACATTCAAGCAGTTCTTTCACACTTTATGCACTTTTTAAATTATTTTATAAATATATATTGGAAGTCATAGAGTAATCTCCAATACTCTGAGTGGGCTAGAGTACCGCACATTTATCTCAAGCGATCATTAATTATCTACTGTTGACAAATGTTTGCTTTAAGGTGTTTGTATTGTAATATTGTAGCTGATTATAAGAGTGCATATTTTATTTCCCTCATCTGTTTGACTGAGCAGCTGGAATCAGTGAAGCACAGACATTTCAAAATAAGAGTCCCCGGGCTTGTTTATAGTTAAAAGTCCCACTGCATATGGGATTTCATTCAATTTGGCCAATCCCTGTCACAAGAAGCAACAACTAATATTTTATTTTTTATTTTACATCCTATATAGGCTATATGTTTTAAAAACTATTGGCAGATAAAAACCTTATTGCATTACTTTCTAAACTATTTCGAATAATTTAAACTACTTTCCAATTATTATCGTATCAGCACAATCCAATATCGGTCGATCTCTAATTTGTGTGTATTGATATATTGGTACATAAACAATTTTAATGTTTTATATATATATATATATATATATATATATATATATATATATAGGGCTTTCAATCGATAAATGTTTTAAATCAAATTAATTACATGATATGCTGATTAATTATTGCAATTAATCACATACCTAAATATTTGCTGAGAAAGCCCCTTAAGTAACAATAATTCAATATAATGATTCATAGTTATAAATAGTTATATTTAGATAATTATAAATAAATTATATATATTATAAAAAATAATAATACAAATAATTTAAATGGATTACATTATTTAGGCACACAAGTTAAGCATTAAAAAAGTCAATGGAAAAAGTGGCTTTAGAAAGTAATATTTTATTTATTTGCATGTTATTGAACATAAGCTAATCATTGTCCTACAGTTCACAGCAATCCATTTTACAATCTAATTCATCAATCAGTCAGAGATTTATTATAAGGGCTTGTTTAAGGACTCGTCAATGTACATCTGCGTCAGACGGACACTTTTGGAGCGTCTCGGTTGCGTTGCGTCATAAACGTACAGTTTTTAGGTCGCTGTGTCAAGTTAAATGAAGTTTAATACTTAGAAAAACACGTCTTGAGATCCCTACGTTAATTACGCTCCATCAAGCTGTGTTTGAACACAGGAACGTGTTCTCGTGTTGTGCTGTCGGTAAGTGTGGTTTGTTCTCTGTATAAGCTGCACGTTACCTGTACAGAGAGTTTCACTTACTGCCCCCTGGAGGGGACATGATAAATTGCATTATTTTTTTAACACGTTACTTTTTAAAAATAATTAATCGCACCGAATTAACAAGTTAAATCGACAGCCCTAATATATATATATATATATATATATATATATCTACAGTTGAAGTCAGAAGTTTACATACACTTAGGTTGAAGTCATTAAAACTCATTTTTTAACCACTCCACAGATTTCATATTAGCAAACTATAGTTTTGGCAAGTCGTTTAGGACATCTACTTTTACGAGTAATTTCTCCAACAATTGTTTACAGACAGATTGTTTCACTTTTAATTGACTATATCACAATTCCAGTGGGTCAGAGGTTTACATACACTAAGTTAACTGTGCCTTTAAGCAGCTTGGAAAATTCCAGAAAATGATGTCAAGCCTTTAGGTAATTAGCCAATTAGCTTCTGATAGGAGGTGTACTGAATTGGAGGTGTACCTGTGGATGTATTTTAAGGCCTATCTTCAAACTCAGTGCCTCTTTGCTTGACATCATGGGAAAATCAAAAGAATTGTGCACCTCCACAAGTCTGGTTCATCCTTGGGAGCAATTTCCAAACTCCTGAAGGTACCACGTTCATCTGTACAAACAATAGTACGCAAGTATAAACATCATGGGACCACACAGCCATCATACCGCTCAGGAAGGAGGCGCATTCTGTCTCCTAGAGATGAACGTAGTTTGGTGCAAAAAGTGCAAATCAATCCCAGAACAACAGCAAAGGACCTTGTGAAGATGCTGGAGGAAACAGGTAGACAAGTATCTATATCCACAGTAAAACGAGTCCTATATCGACATAACCTGAAAGGCTGCTCAGCAAGGAAGAAGCCACTGCTCCAAAACCGCCATAAAAAAGCCAGACTACTGTTTGCAAGTGCACATGGGGACAAAGATCTTACTTTTTATTTTAAATGTCCTCTGGTCTGATGAAACAATAATTGAACTGTTTGGCCATAATGACCATTGTATGTTCGGAGGAAAAAGGGTGAGGCTTGCAAGCTGAAGAACACCATCCCAACCGTGAATCATGGGGGTGGCAGCATCATGTTGTGGGGGTGCTTTGCTGCAGGAGGGACTGGTGCACTTCACAAAATAGATGGCATCATGAGGAAGGAAAATTATGTGGATATATTGAAGCAACCTCTCAAGACATCAGCCAGGAAGTTAAAGCTCAGTCACAAATGGGTCTTCCAAATGGACAATGACCCCAAGCATACCTCCAAAGTTGTGGCAAAATGGCTTAAGGACAACAAAGTCAAGGTATTGGAGTGGCCATCACAAAGCCCTGACCTCAATCCGATAGAAAATTTGTGGGCAGAACTGAAAAAGCATGTGCGAGCAAGGAGGTCTACAAACCTGACTCAGTTACACCAGTTCTGTCTGGAGGAATGGGACAAAATTCCAGCAACTTATTGTGAGAAGCTTGTGGAAGGATACCCAAAACATTTGACCCAAGTTAAACAATTTAAAGGCAATGCTACCAAATACTAACAAAGTGTATGTAAACTTCTGACCCACTGGGAATGTGATGAAAGAAAGAAAAGCTGAAATAAATCATTCTCTCTACTATTATTCTGACATTTCACATTCCTAAAATAAAGTAGTGATCCTAACTGACCTAAGACAGGGAATGTTTTCTACCATTAAATCTCAAGTTAAATGTATTTGGCTAAGGTGTATGTAAACTTCTGACTTCAACTATATATATACTGTATATATATATATATATATATATATATATGGGAAAAATGTCTTATATTTGACTTAAAAAAACTCTGCAGCAACCCTGTAACCTAACCCTTAACCCTAAGTCATAAGAAATTATTACAATATTATCTTGAAAATATTTCCTTATAAATTCAACAGTGCATCTGTTTTCTACATACTGTGAGAGAAATGTTAGATGTATAAACCTGAAGAGAATCTTCAACTCGATTCAAATACATTTTTACAGTGCTGTTCACACAAATTTGTTCCAAAGAAACTGCACAGGAAATATTATCTTACAATCCCCAGTGAGCAAGCTAAAGGTGACAGTGGATTGGAGAAACTATGACTGTCAATTATAAAATTATTGCGATTAATAATAATAATAAAAATACATTTTATTTGTATAGCACCTTTTATACATTAAGTGGATTTGTTTGGCTTGTATGTAGTATAGAAAGTCAGATTTATTAATCGAATAGTTTATGATGTGTCCAGGAGTGTTGATTATTCATGTTTTTGAGATGTCACAGACATTACATCAGAAATTATCATAATTAATTCTGATTCAAAGTAATGTCCAGCATCATCCAATCACTGTCAATCATGTTAAAATAAAATGATACATTATAAATTCTGAATCTATGTACTGATTATCATTGTCACATGTCTGTCAAACATGTTGAGTGATCCAAACATCATCTGCAGCCTGAAACTGAACTTTTGATCAGATTTTAGGAGTGAATGCACTTAACTGCATAGAGAGCTATAGGATGCTCCCTTGCTCCCTATTTAGTGAATGACTTAACCTCCAGTGTGCTGTCTGTCTGCACTGGTCTCAGAACAGTTTGAAATGCACCTTATTTTCATCCTAACTCCATATAAAGCCTCTGAAAGACACATTTTCCAGCTTTTGTATGAACTCATTTATTCACAATGTGATAATGTACAGTAAATATAGGAATGCATTTATTAATGTTAATTAATGGAACCATATTGTACAGTGATAACATAATAAAATACAACACAATTTATATTAAATGAAGCAAAATGACCCACAGATTAAAGTTATTCAAAATAACATGTTTTTTTCTACTTTTGTGGGAATAATGTACCAAAATCCACATATGTGGACATCATGTTTATCAGCACGCTGATGTGCGAAAAATGAACAGATTTTTTAAAGCGGCATATCAAACGAAACTAGAGACTCTCCTCTTTACAACCAAACAGGTTTCAAGGTAAAAATGTAAAGAGATTTCTTACCAGAGACACTGTTGTTGGCGCTGGATCCGTTGGAGCACTTCACCGCAAATCAACATCATGCTCTTGTCACATGACACGGTGCGGCAGAAGTTTAAACCTTAAATGACAGTCTAGATACTTCTGAACAGTATTCAGTCGGTTTAAATTAATTAAAATTATGTGTTGTGTATAGCGATGCCAAAATACAACGTACACACATGTGGACATGTGGTCGCACGAGTTTAAATTCACAGTAAGTTATTATCACGCAAAAACCCTCTCTAAGAAGTTGCATCTCTTAATTTGAGAATTGCGTCTCACGTTAAAACAACCACCACTAAAAATATTAATGTTAGTTGTCAACCCTACTAATCGACTAGTTAGTTGTTGGATAACTAGTCAATTAATTGACCACCCTGGCACATCCCTAGTATGTAGTGTGTTTGTCACACTGTAACCTCAATTTTCCCTTTTTTTAAAGAAAAGGAGGGACAAGTCGAAACTGTATTCAACATTATGCCACAAATGCTGTCGGTTGAGCTTAACTTGTACTGAACTCCTTTAAGGGTTCAGTGTGTAATGAATATATCTGAAATTGGACCTGAGTCTGTTATATTGGCATTGTTAAATCTGCACGTATAGATCAACATGTTCTTACAAACCAGTGCTTCTTCATGCTTTAAATGTTGCATGTTTAGAAACAACACTTTCAGCATGATACTGTATGAAATCATAAAAATGTAACTGTCCCATTTCACATCAGTGTTGCTCTCTTAGTATAATGAAGTGTTCTGATTTCACCTCACAGCAGTTACGGATCTATTTTAACTACTTGTCTATTAGCTGACTCATACTGACGTGCAGTCTCCCTCCTGCATGTGTTCACGCAGCGCATCACATCTTGACAAACTAAATTATCTGCTGTTCAAAGGTCACATGCAGAATGCTTTAACCAGTGTTGTAGTCGAGATCAGCTCATCCAAGTCCAGTACGAGACCCGAGTAGGTCGATGTCTGAGTCCAGTCCGAGACCAGAGTAGGTCAAGTTTGAGTCCAGTCTGAGACCAGAGTAGGTCGAGTCCCAGTCCAGTCCGAGACCAGAATAGGCTGAGTTCGAGTCCAGTCCGAGACCAGAGAAGGCCGAGTTTGAGTTTCGAGTCCTGTCCGAGACCAGAGTAGGTAGAGTCCGAGTCCAGTCCGAGACCAGAGTAGGTTGAGTTCGAGTCCAGTCTGAAACCAGAGTAGGTTGAGTTCAAGTCCAGTCTGAGACCAGAGTAGGTCGAGTCCCATTCCAGTCCGTGACCAAAGTAGGCTGAGTTCGAGTCCAGTCTGAGACCAGAGTAGGCCGAGTCCCAGTCCAGTCCGAGACCAGAATAGGCTGAGTTCGAGTCCAGTCTGAGACCAGAGTAGGGAGAGTCCGAGTCCAGTCCGAGACCAGAGTAGGGAGAGTCCGAGTCCAGTCCGAGACCAGAGTAGGTTGAGTTCGAGTCCAGTCTGAGACCAGAGTAGGCCGAGTCCCAGTCCAGTCCGAGACCAGAATAGGCTGAGTTCGAGTACAGTCTGAGACCAGAGTAGGTCGAGTCCCAGTCCAGTCCGAGACCAGAATAGGCTGAGTTCGAGTCCAGTCCGAGACCAGAGAAGGCCGAGTTCGAGTTTCAAGTCCTGTCCGAGACCAGAGTAGGTAGAGTCCGAGTCCAGTCTGAGACCAGAGTAGGTCGAGTCCCAGTCCAGTCCGAGACCAGAATAGGCTGAGTTCGAGTTCAGTCCAAGACCAGAGAAGGCCGAGTTCGAGTTTCGAGTCCTGTCCGAGACCAGAGTAGGTAGAGTCCGAGTCCAGTCCAAGACCAGAGTAGGTAGAGTCCGAGTCCAGTCCGAGACCAGAGTAGATTGAGTTCGAGTCCAGTCTGAGACCAGAGTAGATCAAGTCCCAGTCTAGTCCAGGAATGGTACTCAAACTTCTCTGGTCTCAGACTGGACTCGAACTCGTCCTTCTCTGGTCTCGGACTGGACTGGGACTCGGCCTTCTCTGGTCTCAGACTGGACTGGGACTCGGCCTACTCTGGTCTCGGACTGGACTCGAACTCAGCCTACTTTGGTCACGGACTGGAATGGGACTCGACCTACTCTGGTCTCAGACTGGACTCGAACTCGACCTACTCTGGTCTCGGACTGGACTCGGACTCTACCTACTCTGGTCTTGGACTGGACTCGGACTCTACCTACTCTGGTCTCGGACAGGACTCGAAACTCGAACTCAGCCTATTCTGGTCGGCTGAGTTCGAGTCAGTCCGAGACCAGAGTAGGTCGAGTTTGCGTCCAGTCCGAGACCAGAGAAGGCTGAGTTTGAGTCCAGTCCAAGACCAGAGTAGGTCGAGTCCAAGTCCAGTCCGAGACCAGAGTAGGCCAAGTCCAGTCCGAGACCAGAGTAGGCTGAATCCAGTCTGAGACCAGAATAATTCGAGTCCATGCTCAAAAGACCGTGAAAATGTGGTCTTGGACTCCGGTCTTGAGTACAACAACACTGACTTTAAAACACACTCATGGAATAGATGGAAGGTTTGTCCATTTTTCAAACACTTTCCTCCTTTTGTTTAGATTCAGTTGTAGAGAGGAAACGAGGCAGAAGAGAGAGATCTGATTGGTCTTTTCTTTCTTTCATGTATTTAACTATCTATATATACATTTACACTGCAAAGACAGTGTCACATTAATGTGTTGATTAGGGCTGCACGCAGGGGTGGATTATGACTAGCAAGGGCCCCAGGGCCAATCTGTTTTCATTGATTTAAGTCTCTTTTAATACCTGTCCTGTTATTTATAGTCAGATTAATTTAAACACAGCACGGATGAGGTAAAGAAACCACTCAACCGAAACACGGTCGCTGAACAGCCACTGTTCTTAAAGAGACAGTACAATTTTAACGTTTGTTATACATCACGTAAACTCAATGTAAATACTACAAATTATGCATACAAAATGCATATATTTAAAGGGGCTGCAATAAATTATGAAATATTTAACTTCAACCACTTTAAATATTGATGAATTTAACAAATACAGTAGGTTCCTAGAGTATCTATGCAAGGGTTTGGTGAAATTCGGTAAAGAGTTCAGGCAGTTCTGGCTCGCGCTGCGATATCTTTTCAACTCATCTGAATCATGGGGTGTGTTCCATACAGAAGTTTCCTTCAAAGAGTTTACCCTCCATTGTGAGAGCTTTGAAGGGTTGAAAAATAGTGGTCTTTTGGTCATTTTTCGGGGAAATTCTATTTGAAACGACCCTACAGCTTGGCTACCGTTATCATTCTTCCATTAAAAAGCCCTGCTAGGCATCATTTAAGCCAAAGTGTCAAAAAATCCCCTAGAGTTCATTACATTCACAGAATGTTTAAATGAGCTATGAGTCTCAAAACTTACACACAAGCCCTTTAATCTGCTTTAAGATGCTCTCTTCTTTCTTTCTTTCTTTCTTACTGTAAAACCTGTAAAAATTTCTACAACCCCAATTCTGAAAAAGTTGGGATGGTATGAAAAATGCTAATAAAAACAAAAAGGAGTGATTTGTAAATTATATTCACCCTTTGCTATATTGAAAACAATACAGCTACTCATTATATGATGTTTTTCCTTGTGAATTTCCTTGTTTTTTTTATGTACAGTAATTTCAAATCAGAGGATTGCAACACACTCCAAAAAGGTTGAGACGGGGCAATTTACCAACAGATGCTTCAGCAAATAATCCAGCACTTTGACAACAATGTTCCCCATAGACAAATGGGAAGGATTTTGGGCATTTCACTCTCTTCAGTGCACAATATAGTTAAAAGATTCAAGGAATCTGGTCAAATCTCGGTGCGTAAAGGGTAAGACGAAAACCACTTCTGAATGTGCATGATCTCTGATCCCTCAGACGTCACTGTCTTAAAAAACATCATTCATCTGTAATGGACATCATGAACATGGACTTGGGATTACTTTAGTGAACCTTTGTTAGTCAACACCACTCGCCGCTGCATCCACAGATGCAAGTTAAGACATTACTATGTAAAGGAGAAGCCATACATCAACACTGTCCAGAAGCACTGCCGACTTCTCTGGGCTCGGTCTCATCTTAGATGGAAAGTAGAATCAGTGGAACTGTGTTTTTGATCCGAAGAGTCCACATTTCAAATAGTTTTTGAAAAACAAAGCCATCGTGTTCTCTGGGCCAAAGAGGAAAAGGTTCATCCAAGCTGTTATCAGCGTCAGGTCCAAAAGCCAGTGCCTGTATGGTGCCAGGGGTGTGTTAGTGCCCATGGCATGGGTAACTCGCACATCTGTGAGGGCACCATTAATGCAGACAGATATGTACACATTTTGCCGAAGACCTGCATAATGGATGAATGGGGGAAAATTCCACTTTTTAATCTTAACAAACTTGTGCCTAAATGTTAAGTGTTATTAAGTGTTATATGAAGAAATGGTGATGTTTCACAGTGGTAAACACTCGACTGTCCCAACTTTTTTGGAGCAGTGTTGCAATCATCTGATTTGAAATTACTGTACATTAAAAAAACAATGAAATTCACAAGAAAAAACATTATATAATGTGTAGTTGTGGTGTTTTCAATATAGCAAAGGGTGAATATAGTTTACAAATCACTCCTTTTTGTTTTTATTAGCATTTTTCATTCTGCCCCAGCTTTTTCAGAATTGGGATTGTAACTTCAATCATTTAAACTATTTTAAAATTTCAGACAACGTTTTGTCAGATCAACATTATAGTTTGTCTCGACAAACTTTATGTTTCTAGTTTAGTCAGTACTTTTGAGCCCCACAAAGTCAAATATAAATTCTTTCATTTTCCCAAACACCTAAGCCAAGTTTTTTTTTTTTTTTTGCAGTGTATGGTAAACATGCAGTTATAGCAATGAATACATTAAACGTTTTTGTTCGACAGCCCTTTTATACATAGAATAAAGCTTAACCATATAACTCCTAACATATGAAATAATAGTCAGAAAATTATATATTTTTAAAATAATTAAATTCTTAGCATATGTTGCTTGAATTCAATAAATACTAATGAAATATCAATAACTTGAAATATCAGTAACAATATAAACGTTATTGTTAATTTGACTTTATCCAAATCAGCAAAGATTTCACATAAAAGATTTGAGTGCATCAAAATATGCTATTTTGGAAATTATATTACAAGGTCTTCTACTTCCAGAAGAGCATGAAAACTTTCACCAGCAGACAGTAGACATCTCATACACATCATAATGAGGTAGAGTCTTTAGAAAGTCATGTATCAAATATGATACATGCGGCGTTATAAGGTAAGAGAGTTGCTCAAAAAATGTAATTAGAAACAGGAAGCCAAAAGGGTCCTGAGATCTGGGGCCCTCATAGTCACAGGGCCCTGTTGAGGGTGCCTTGTGTAAGCTCTGGTGCCACATAGTTAAGCATATATAAACATTTGTTTTTAAGGTTGATGGGATACGAGACCTTGCAGCCCAGGGTCCCCCCGGGCCCCTGGTAGTCAAGGGCCCCTGGGCACTGGCCCCATTGGCCCGGTCCGTAATTCATCTATGGCTGCACGATTTGGATTATTTTGTCAAATAATGCGATTGCGATTTGAACTGCGATATGATACACATTTAACATCTCATATTGCTTCTCCTTTGATATCAATGCAAAATAAACAAAAAGGCATAAACTCATATTGAAACAGCAACTCTTATGTTTCACAGGAAGTGCAAAAACTTCAAACTTCCAAGAGATGCCTTTTAAGGGGGCCTGGGTATCTCAGCGAGTATTGACGCTGACTATCACACCTGGAGTCACGAGTTCGAATCCAGGGTGTGCTGAGTGACTCCAGCCAGGTCTCCTAAGCAACCAAATTGGCCCGGTTGCTAGGGAGGGTAGAGTCACATGGGGTAACCTCCTCGTGGTCGCGATTAGTGTTTCTCAAGAATAGCATGAAGCCTCCACACACACTATGTCATTAGCACTCTGTTATGTATCTGACAGAAACTTTACAAAGTGTTATATTTATAATATTATTATTCTTTCCTTTTGAAAGGCTAAATAGTATACTTTGTAATAATTTTAAAATCTGTAAGAAAATTATCATATTTGATTTTAGAGGGCAAAAAGGTATCTCAGATTTCAAATATGACAAATTTGAAATATGACATGCTGTAATAGACAAATAAATGATATAAATAATAAATACAAAGAAAAATATGAATGTATATGATATGCATGCCTCTACATCCTTTAATCTATGTAGAAGATTACTGAAATATATCTTGGTGCAGTGATTATTTATATATATATATATACAGTATATATTAACAAATTGAGTCAAAAAGACAGGAAAAAGAGATTACATTTTCTAATGTGGCAGAAAATAAACATTTAAATGCTGTGAAAGAAACAAAATGAGTAAAAACACCAAAAGAGAAACACTCATCTGGGAAACTAAATGGAGGAAAAATGACCTCTAAAGTCTAATGTATTAAATATGAAACAAAAAAAAAAACAATGTGCAAAATGTTTTTTTACGATTTATTTTTATATTTTGTTTAATGGTAATAAAAACAGTTTAATATAAAAAAAAAAATATGCATTTTCTGACAATTCTTTCATATGTCAGGCTTTACAGGACACAGTTCCACTCATTTACTTTGAAGCACAGAGTGCATGCAGAATATTTATGTATTTGATTAAATCATAGTCTTTTGCAGTTTAATAACAGCATTAGACCGTATCATGATATCGATTCCATTTGAGAAATAATCACAGCTGATGTGTGTTTGAGTGGGCAGACACCTCCTGCTACTCATGATCGCTCAATCCTGTTAGAGTCGTCACATGATCTTTAGTGTTCTTCTCTCTGCACGCGTGCTGTACTGTCATGTGTCACAGCTCATATAGTAATCTGATCTTCTCCTCCGCTCTCTATTCCTGTCTGTCTCTCATCAGGTCATGTATGCTGATGAGTTTGGGTAAGACTCGTTCATTCTGTCTCTTTGTGTTGTGTAGTGTCGTCAGTGTTTAGTGTCCCCTCGGGTCCCAGACTCACTGATCCAGACGACAGAGCTTCTGAACACTCACACCCTGAGCAGTCAATGAGACATGAACGAGCACTACTGTTGTGTCGAGTGTGTGTGAGTGTATTCAGAACTAACATCTTATTCCGAGTGGTTTTTAGTGCATTGCTATTATGCCTAGGTATTGATATCGATTTCCTGCTGATTCGTACCGTTTCCAAGTCATTTGGATATATTTCAGTTATAATGTCTATTTCGCTTACATATGAGAGGAATTCTCTCTCAACTAGTGCTGTTAATTATACAGGGGACCTTCTAACTTGGTACATTTCAAAAATATACATTTTACAAATTTTATTTTATAATGAGGTTTTCATCATATTGGTCACATTTTAACTTTTTAAAAATGAGCAAATTCCATGTATTCAATTAATAAATATGTCTTGAAATTGTGTATTATATTTTGTTGTTTATTGTTTATATGCATACTTTTTACTATTTACAAGTATTTACATTGACATGTAGAACAAGTGCTAAAACAGTCCTGTCTTTAAGAACAGTGGAGTGGAGACGCATCTGTGCTATGTGTAAGTCAGTCGATTAAACTTTTTAATCGTGATTAATCGCATAATTTTTTGTATTTAAAGGTGCTGTAAGCGATTTTGCCATTCTGGAATTTCCAGGAGTTGAGCTGTTGAATTAGCCACGCCCCCTCTTTCCAAAACCTTGCACATCAAAGACACCCCACGTCATCCCACGGTTGTCAAAGACAACAGTAGCAAAATAGCGCCCTCAACTGACAACTGGTATGAAAAGCATGGCATTAAAATGGCTTTAAGCCTAAATAATTCACTGCAATTACAAAACTATGAGAACGTGCAAAATGATTGACAGGCAGAAAGCGTCATAGACTGTGGCTCGTGGACACATTTTTGTTTACTGTTTACAGAGTGTAGAGCGGTGAGATATCTCACGACACTTACTTCAGTAATATCTTTCAGGAGTAGGAGCATTTTTTTCATAACTTTCAAAGAAAAATCGCTTACAGCACCTTTAACTGTGATTAATCGCAGATTTAGAAAGTGCTGAAATATGACACCATATATACATCTTTTCCATTTAAAAATGCATTTTTTCCTTCTTAGGAAAGAAAACAAAACAATATGTAACAATATAATGCTTTATTAACATTTTCAAACAAAGCCTTCCACAGTATAAAGATAGAAATGCTCTAAAATATCACCAATTCAAGTAACATTAAATGTTTCCCAAAGTGTAAGTGGGAGTTTGAGTAACTGAAAGAACGAGTCTCACCGTAGGTTGCATATTTATTGCAATGGACATTAAATCTCGCATCCTCCACAATATTAATCTGCCGGTAGATTGTGGGTATCTGCTTTGTTACAGCAATCATGAAGCTGCGTTCATTAACTCCACATGAAAAGCGCTTGCAGACAGAAACGTCTCATTCTGCGTTTTGCTGATAGTTAAGACTTGACGTGCTTCTGTGGTAATTAAAATGCGCCTTACATAGGCTGAACAATACTTGATTTCTGTCACAAGTTCCATCTAGGCTTATTTTGTACAACAAATAGCGCTAAGAGGTTCTTTCTCCATCGTTTTATCACTGACAGTGCATCACTGTGTTGAAGTGTGTGTTAGTGTAATGACTCCAGACGGACACATCACACAAGTTACGCTCTTCTGACTAGTGTTTATGCTGGTTTATGTTATATTAACGGTAAATGCGTGATTAAGAAAAATCAACGTGTTAAACTTTTTTAATTAATCGCATATGTTAATATGTTAATTATTAAAGCTCTAGTAATTAGATTTTAATGTTTATTTTTTGTAGGTTTTGATAGGTTTTGACTGTAAAGAACAGAAAGGATATTAAAAGAGACATTATTCAACGATAAATGGATTGTGTGGATCTCATCTTTGGACACACATCATGGAACGAGTTAAACCAAACTTTTACTCTCAACATGCAGTGAAAAGATCTCGTTGCTGAACTTCTTCATTACTGTATTACTCAATCACTGCTGGTATAAATACACTTATACCAGACATCTTTAGTCCCATAGTGTAGTCCAAAAGAGAGGGGAAGATGAAAATTGTTCCACCAACGGTTTAAGAATTCGTTCGACATAATGAGAGATGGGTTCCAAAAGCCTTTCATTGGAAGCCACTATAGGACGACCAGCAGATTTATGAACTTTAGGCAAGACATACATGATAACTCCTTAATAAGATACTTCAATTCCACTGAGCTAATTAAGCCTTTATCACCTGCATCATGCAAAAAGGCATCAATCTCATTTTTGAAAAGCGAAGTTGGATTTGAGTCCAATTTCGTGTAATAGATATCATTTGAAAGTTGTGATTTAATCTCAGAGATACAGTCGTTTTTATCCATTAGAACCAAACCCCCGCCCTTATCGGCAGGTTTCCAAATTACATTGTGTTTCTTTTGAAGCTGCATCAAAGTCTGTTGTTCTTTCAAGACACAATACTCGGGCTTGGGTATCTTCAGAGTTTTATCAATATCCGCATCAACCAAATTACAAAAAGTTTCAACTGCTGCGTTATTAACAGGAGGGCACAAATGACTTTTAGCTCTAAAGGATTTATTCCCAGACAGTGGCTGATCTTGTCTCTGTACAACATCTTTATGGTAAAAGTATTTCAATTTCATGGATCTATAGAATTTAAATATTTCAACTTTCAGCTGAAAGGGATCCGTAGATGTTGGAGGGACATAAGACAAACCTTTGTTGAGCAGCTGTTCTTCTGCAGTAGAGAGGCTGGTGTTAGATAAATTGAAGATTAAGCGTCCTCCACCGTGTCACTCCTGGCACGTGTGCCTCCTCATCAAGTGTTGTTCTGTCGCTGTTGAGGTCTCGACAGCCAATGATGGGCGATTGGATGAATCCATTGGTTTTTTCCCATGTTTGAATTGTGCCGCCTATAAGAATAACAACAGAAAAATCAGCTCGTTTAGGAGCCATAAAACAGACAGCGTATACAGTATAAAACAGTTTGTCATTTGTAGTTCTGAGAATGTCATTTATCACATTTCTTGTCCATGCAACAAACAATATGTGGGAAAAACCAAATTAGAACACGTATAATTGAGCATATGAGCACCGTGAGAAGGGAAGATCAAAAATCTCCAACTGCACGCCACTTTTTAGAAGCTGGTCACTCGATATCTGCTTTAACTTTTGGTTATTGAACAAGTTAAACGAACACGTAGGGGGGGAAATATAGAACGGATACTCCTACAGAAAGAATCCGATGGATATTTCATTTAAAATCTTTACATCCTCTGGGAATAAATGAACATTTGTCTCTCAGCTGTTTTCTATAGGATTATTATGACGCATCTTTAGTTGCACATGCTTATGATTTGAATCATGGTATATTTGCAAATATAACTACGTACAGTTTACTTATGGAAATACGTGTAGACATTTTTGAATATCGGGTGATTGTTGCACTATGCCCATGTTTTTGAATGATGCATGATCAACATTTGTATTGACATAATTGACATTTCTCGAAATATAATGTATATATGACACAAAATTCCTCACTGATTTGTATGCATACAACAATTCTTCTTTGAATAATTAATATTATTGGTAAATGGTTGTGATATAATAATATAATGGGTAATTTTTGTACATGTAATTTGTGTCTCTATCTCCTGATATATACAGGTAGATTCTTGATAACTTGTTACTTTAGTAATATATGTGAATGCTGGAATACCATATAAAGAGGCAATATATGTCTATAACATTTAGCTAACATTTGTATATTTTTAAGTCTATTCTATTAGGACAAATACGGTAAATACTCCCTCTTTATAAATGGAATCAGGTGTGCTATTGTTAACGGGACACTAATGATGATATAAATCAAAAACTCTTTGTCTTTGCACTGAGCACTTTTTGCACTTTTTTGCCTCTCAATAAATTAGAAAATTGTAAGACTTTTTCTGCACATTGTGTGCGAGCTTCCCCTCTCTTTTGGACTATAGTATGATTTTTTGAGCTTATGCACCAAAGCTACTTGAAAATATAAGCCCTTTCAGTATTTGGTGTGGACGTCTTTACAGCTTTTGTTCTGATGTTGGTTTACTACTATTAGTCCCATAGTGTGAAATTTGATCTCATATGTGAGTGATTATGTGAGGGTAAAAGATCGATCATTTTTGCAATTCAGTGTTCATATGAAGATTGCGATACATCTGTAAATCAGTATTTTTACCCAGCCCTAATGGCCATGTGGTTGCTAGGGTGTTCTGGGTGGTTGCTAGGTGGTTTTTTACTGGCCCAAATCAAATGAGTCCACCTCTGCTCAACAAGACTGAGGTATGCTAGCATTCATGTCTGTAGATCAAATTTGTACTGTCGTACAGTACTGTTACACCGCTCAGCCCTACTTTGGACTTAAGATCCAGTGGGTGAATGGCCGCTTGGTTTCAAACCCCAAATCTTTAAATCATCTTTAAGACAGACTTTTAACACTTATAGCCTCAGTGTGTGTGTTTGTGTTAGCGTGCATATGGTCAGCTTATCTTTAAGCTACCTAATGTGGCACATACAAGAGGTGATAATCCGTCTCACAGCTGTGAGATCTCATCTGGTCACCATCTGTTTCACCATCCTCAAGTACATACTTGGGTGTTGTTGTTCAAAGAGAGAGACATGCTAAGACAATGTTTGTGTGTAAAGACAGCAGAAATAGTAAGAGTAGTATGTTAGTATGCACTGCTGCTTGTAGAAAACATCTCTGTGTGTGTATGTGTGTGCATAAGTGCAGTGTATGCAGCCGCGTTTTTTGAAGATCTCAGCTGACATGCCCCTCCCCCTTCTCAGATGGGAGAACAGATTGGCCAATCAGATGTTGGCTGAGTCTAGCAGAGTGTGTGATGTGTCTGTCACTCATCATGAGCCCCTTTCTGTCTCTGACCTTGTAGAAACATTTAGTCATTTACATTTAGTCATTTAGCAGATGCTTTTATCCAAAGCGACTTACAAATGACGAGCATAACAAGCAATTTGTCACACAAAGATCAACAACATCTACAGTGTTGTACTGCCAAGCTCTCAAGGTTGCTGGAGTAGTATAGGCGCTAGCGCAGAAGAAAGAGACTTTGTAAGTGCAAGTTAAGTTCAATAGTAAGTGCAGTTAGTGTGGATTGGTTAAGTGGTCATGAAACAGATGTGTTTTCAGCTGGTTCTTGAATGTTGAGATGGTATCTGCAGATCATGTGGATGTTGGAAGCTTATTCCACCACAGTGGAACAGAGAAAGTGAATGATTGTGAAACAAAGACTTCGAGCCTCTTTGTGATGGGACCACCAGGCACCTCTCCTTCATAGATCACAGAGAGTGAGTCGGAGCATAGACCTGAAGAAGTGAATTGAAATAAGAGTGTGCGGTTCCATTTGCTGTCCTGAAGGCCAGAGTCAAAGCCTTAAATTTGATGCGGGTGGCTACAGGTAGCCAGTGGAGTAGGATGACATTTTTGGCAGATTGAAGACCTGATGCACTGCTGCATTCTGGATCATCTGCAGTGGCTTAAATGTGCTAGCTGAGAGGCCAACCAACAGAGCATTACAGTAGTCCAGTCTTGAAATGAACAGAGTTTGGACCAGGAGCTGTGTAGCATATTCAGACAGGAAAGGTCTGATATTCCTGATGTTGTAGATCACAAATCTGCAATACTGTGAGGTTGATGAGATGTGGGCAGTAAAATTAAGCTGGTCATCTACCACCACTCCCAGGTTCTGAGCTGTTCTGGTTGGTGTTAGTGTAGTTGAACCAAGATGAATAGTGAGGTTGTGGTCAACAGATGGGTTGGCTGGGACCATGAGGAGTTCTGTCTTGGCAAGGTTGAGCTGAAGGTGGTGTTCCTTCATCCAGGCCAAAATGTCAGAGAGGCAGGCAGAGATACAAGCTGAGACAGTAGGGTCATCAGGCTGGAACAAGAGGTAGAGCTGTGTGTCATCTGTGTAGCAGTGGTAGGAAAAGCCATGTCCCTCAGTGACCGGTCCGAGTGATGTTGTGTATATCAAGAAGAGGAGGGGTCCAAACACTGATCCTTGAGGAACACCAGTGGTCAGCTGGTGTGTCTTGGACACCTCTCCTCTCCAGGACACCTTGAAAGATCTGCCAATGAGGTATGATTCAACCCACCCAAGCACAGTTTTTGTAATAACCAGGTCAGAGAGGGTGGACAAGAGAATCTTGTGGACGGGCGGATGATTTGGAGTTAGCTCTCACCAGTCCAGGGTTTCAGCTACTGACAAGAGGGCAGTCTCTGTTGAGTGTCCTTTTTTGAAGCCAGATTGATGTCTGATGATTAGGTTGTTCTGTGAGAGAAAAGCAGACAACTGGTTGAATACGACACTCTCAATAGTTTTAGGCAGGAAAGGTAGGAGAGAGACTGGTCTGTAGTTGTTGACGACTCTCAGGTTATGTGTTGTTTCTATGAGCAGAGGGGTTACTCGAGCCTGCTTGAATGTATTAGGAAAGTTTCCAGTTGTGAGAGATGTGTTGATAATATGTGTGAGTGCAGGTAAGATTGATGGAGAGGCAGATTGTATAAAATGTGAGGGGACAGGGTCAAGTGGACAGGTGGTAGGACGGTTAGAAAGAAGTACTTTGGAGACCTCAGTCTCAGAGAAAGGAGAGAAAGAGGAGAACAGAGGATGGGATGTTGGAAGAGAGTAGCTGTGGGTGTTAGGTGTAGAGAACTGGCTGCTGATGCTCACTACTTTGTCAGTAAAAAATGTGGCAAAGTCATCAGCAGTCAGAGAAGTAGAAGGATGTGGTGGAGGAGGATGGAGAAGAGATGAGAATGTTGAAAATGGTTTATGTGAATCTGAAGTGTTACTGATCTTATTCTGGTAATAATCCATTTTAGCACTAGAAACGCTGGCGGAAAAAGAGGAGAGAAGTGATTGATACTTGCTCAGGTCCGCTGGGTCTTTTGATTTGCACCACTTTCTCTCCACAGCCTTCAGCTCGGTGCGGTCTTCACGAAGTGTGTCTGACATTGTCTTAAAAAAATGGAGGTTACAGTGAGACACTTACAATGGAAGTCAATGGGGTCAATTTTTGGAGGGTTTAAACAGAAATTTGAAGCATATAATTTTATAAAAGAACTTGCATTAACTCTTCTGTTAAAACTTGTGTATTATTTGAGCTGTAAAGTTTAAATCATAATTTTTAGAGTCATTGTAGGGCTTTAGGGTTTGATGACATTACATCGTCATGAAAATGAAGTTGTAAAATTGGCTACAACTTTACATTTACAGATTGACCCCATTGACTTCCATTGTAAGTGCCGGTTTATACTTCTGCGTCAAACCTATGCCGTATGCTCCTCGCAGTGGCCAAAGCGTTGGTTTGCATTTATAGTTCTGCGTTGGTGTGTCTGCGTCGCTTTGTGAGTACACAGCTAAAATGCTATTGTATTGAGTCAAAAATGCCTTAATATCTGAAATAGCTGTACACAATGGTATTTGTGTATTCAAAAGTATTCATTAAATGACTGAAACCTTAAAAATGAGTTCATCAATGTAGTATTTGTGTACATATTATTTATTATACTGTACATGTTGCCTGCCAGGCAGAGAGACAATTAACCAGGCATATACTGTATGATTGCTTAAATAACAATAAATAAATAATGTGGCATACTAGGATATGTTCTGAAAAAAATGAATCATATTAAAGGTACTGTAAGAAATGTTTTCATGGAAAGGTATGCACATTGTTTTTCCTACTGCCTGAAAGATATAACTGTAATGAAATAAATGTCATGAGATATCTCACCGGTCTCTGTGACAACTCTAGACTCTGTAAACAGCAAAAAAATTGTGTCTGCAGACAATGATGCTTTCGACCTGTCAATCATTTTGTGCATTCTCATAGTATTGTAGTTGCAGCGAATTATTGAGGCTTAATGCCATTTTAATGCCATGTTGTTCATAGCAGTTGTCAGTTGAGGGCGCTATTTTGCTGCTGTTGTTTCTAACAACCATTTCTGCTCAATGTCGGTCTCAATAAAGCTCATTTGGTATCTTTGGAGGGCAGGGTTTTGGAAGGTGGGTTGGGGGGGCGTGGCTAATCCAACAGCTCAATCTCGTGGAAGTAGAATGGCTAAAATTGCTTACAGCACCTTTAAACAATAACTTCTTGCTTGACCAACACACAATAGGTGTCGTTTTAAAGCTTAAAATCTTTACTATGCATTATGTAGTTTAAGTCTTTGGTTCTTTTAATTGTGATGATTTTGGCTCACATTTAACAAAAACCCACCAATTCACTATCTCAAAAAATTAGAATACATCATAAGACCAATAAAAAAAACATTTTTAGTGAATTGTTGGCCTTCTGGAAAGTATGTTCATTTACTGTATATGTACTCAATACTTGGTAGGGGCTCCTTTTGCTTTAATTACTGCCTCAATTCGGCGTGGCATGGAGGTGATCAGTTTGTGGCACTGCTGAGGTGGTATGGAAGCCCAGGTTTCTTTGACAGTGGCCTTCAGCTCATCTGCATTTTTTGGTCTCTTGTTTCTCATTTTCCTCTTGACAATACCCCATAGATTCTCTATGGGGTTCAGGTCTGGTGAGTTTGCTGGCCAGTCAAGCACACCAACACCATGGTCATTTAACCAACATTTGGTGCTTTTGGCAGTGTGGGCAGGTGCCAAATCCTACTGGAAAATGAAATCAGCATCTTTAAAAAGCTGGTCAGCAGAAGGAAGCATGAAGTGCTCCAAAATTTCTTGGTAAACGGGTGCAGTGATTTTGGTTTTCAAACAACACAATGGACCAACACCAGCAGATGACATTGCACCCCAAATCATCACAGACTGTGGAAACTTAACACTGGACTTCAAGCAACTTGGGCTATGAGCTTCTCCACCCTTCCTCCAGACTCTAGGACCTTGGTTTCCAAATGAAATACAAAACTTGCTCTCATCTGAAAAGAGGACTTTGGACCACTGGGCAACAGTCCAGTTCTTCTTCTCCTTAGCCCAGGTAAGACGCCTCTGACGTTGTCTGTGGTTCAGGAGTGGCTTAACAAGAGGAATACGACAACTGTAGCCAAATTCCTTGACATGTCTGTGTGTGGTGGCTCTTGATGCCTTGACCCCAGCCTCAGTCCATTCCTTGTGAAGTTCACCCAAATTCTTGAATCGATTTTGCTGGACAATCATAAGGCTGCGGTTCTCTCGGTTGGTTGTGCATCTTTTTCTTCCACACTTTTCCCTTCCACTCAACTTTCTGTTAACATGCTTGGATACAGCACTCTGTGAACAGCCAGCTTCTTTGGCAATGAATGTTTGTGGCTTACCCTCCTTGTGAAGGGTGTCAATGATTGTCTTCTGGACAACTGTCAGATCAGCAGTCTTCCCCATGATTGTGTAGCCTAGTGAACCAAACTGAGAGACCATTTTGAAGGCTCAGGAAACATTTGCAGGTGTTTTGAGTTGATTAGCTGATTGGCATGTCACCATATTCTAATTTTTTGAGATAGTGAATTGGTGGGTTTTTGTTAAATGTGAGCCAAAATCATCACAATTAAAAGAACCAAAGACTTAAACTGCTTCAGTCTGTGTGCACTGAATTTAATACATGAGTTTCACAATTTGAGTTGAATTACTGAAATAAATGAACTTTTCCATGACATTCTAATTTATTGAGATGCACCTGTAGATGCATAAATAAAATAATCTTGGAGAAAATGCAATGCTACCTCAGATAATTTCTTGTCATGTTGGGGGCAGTCTCTAGTAACACAGCGGACCAATCACAGCTGTTGTGACGTGACACACAGTTACATTCTTGAAAAGGTGCACGTCAGGCTACGGCGTAGCAGAAGTATAAATCGGCCTTAAGTGTCGTAATGTAACCCAGATTTAAAGTTTGTAAGAAATCACAGACTGTTCTGGAAAGATGACAATGGATAATACAATGAGAAAGACTACTTTCTTGGTAGATGTGTTTGTGTGTGTATGTTTAATTAAACACTAGTTAGTGCTTTGGACTGTATCAACAGTCATGGAACTTCATTTACCATTTAAATCCACCCACATCAGTGTGCAGATGTTTAATCCTTATGGTTTTGTGTGTGTGTAGAGAGAGAGAGAGAGAGAGAGAGCATCAGTATCAGTGGGGAGTCCTTATGATGTGAGTGTATTCACTGGAGAGCAGGAGGAGGAGCCTCGTAATCCACTCAGCCAATGGGGCATCAGTGAGTGAGAGTGAAGCTGCAGCCGCATCAGAGAACATCATTCCATTCACTCTCATCCTGCTGCTTCATATTCTACTGGAGCACTTCCTGTCACAAAGGATGAGATCACCGGCCTCTCTGTGTCTTCACTGAGGAACATTTGACATATTTATATTTCCTTTTGTGGCATAAATCCATTCCTGGCTTTGTTTTATTTTTGTGAAGAAAGACACTGAAAGCGAGTGTCTAATGAAGTGGACATTTGTTGGATGATTCCCGCTTGGATGAGATGACCGGAATGCTGCTGTGCTCTTTCAGTCCCTGATCCGTTTTCGGCCACCACAGGCAAGAGAAGAGGAAGAGGAGAGAGAGGGGGAGGGGAGTCTAAGCCGCCCAGAGAAAGAGAGAGAGAGAGAGAGAGAGAGAGAGAGAGAGTTTGAACAGGAAAACCACTGAAGAGAATTCCAAGAGCACCTGTTCATCTGCTATGATCCAGAGTCATGGATATTAACCTGCAGTCGCACCGATTCTACTTCCCACAGATCTACTGTAAGCCCGGCGTTCAGGTCACCGAGGTGAAGATCAGGTACGTTCAGAGGGGGGAATTCTAATTGAGCAGGTGAAACCTGGAAGACGCACGGATGGATTTACGGCTTCTGCTGAGGTTTGCCGAGCTGCGGTTGATAGATTCTCTTTTGTTCTTCCTCTCACAGTCTCACAGGTCTTGAGGAGATGTATAGAGATGGCGCTGTTACCATGGAAGCCAGTTATAGTGGTTCTTGAGCTGCTCATTAGCAGGTGCTCGTTACATGGCGTGCTTCCATCCATCTGTTCTGCTCTTGTCCATTGGTTCACCTTTCATATTATCCTCTTATCTCTTGTTTCTCAGCAGGGCGCATCCATTTTTCCAACAATCGTTTGATTAAATCTGTTTAATGGTTCATACTGTTGTCTATCCGGGATTGGGCATCCTTGTAGACCAGCGGTACTCAACTGGTGTTGTTTCAGGGCACAGATTTTACATTAAGTGGAGACTCAACACAGAAACATGCAAAAGTAACAAAAATATCCTTCAAATCAAACAATTACATTTATCAATATGTATTAACTGCATAGGAGCAACAATATGCAAAATTATTGACATAAGCTGAATTGGAAAATTTACCATTTTGATTTCTAAATGTCTGATTTTCTTCACACACAAAACACATTGTTTTCTCCTCCCTTTCTAAAGTCGATAAAGTAAGCAATAACTGACAACGGACTGTTGAATTATTGAAAAATAATAAGTCAATTATTCCGCTTATGCCACGGTTACCACACCTTAAGACATCGTTCAGGGTTTTATATCAAGACATTTTATGGTTTTCGTCCATAAAACACTCTTGTGAGTGGAACTACTTTCTTCCGCCACGGATTCAGTGTCTTGCGTTGATGCAGCCCAAGCCTCCATTGCTAGTTCGAAAACGTCACTTTAGGACTAGCAATGGAGGAAGCACTGCTTTTCAGCTTTAACAAGGTAGTGTGTGTGTGTGTGTGTGTGTGTTTGTATGTGTGTTTGTGTGTGTGCATGAGTGAAAGAAAGAGAGAAACTGAGAGAAATCGTGTGTGGAATTACCTGGGTTTGATGCGGCTCTCGCCAGCAATAACATCGCTTCAAATTGACCCTTTGTTAAGCCCCGCCTTAAAAGCGTTTCTGACCAATCCTGTCTTAGCAACTGTTGTCCCGCCGCCATTACTCTGTCAAGCTTTGCCTTTTTACAGTGAGAGCCTATGGGAGTAATGTGTGTTTGAGGAATTTTAAGTGGGATTTTATCGAAATGATCCCAAAAATGTAAAAAAATCGTTGTTGTTGGGTCACTTGTAATGGTGACACGTGGGACCTATAGAGGATACATGCATTGTTTTTTTTCTCTCTTTTTTAAAAAAAATCTTGGAATAAATATTGAGAAGAGCATATTATGGATTAAAGTGTGTTATTCCTCATTCCCATTTGAACATGTATGACATCAGCGAGGACACCCTACATTTGCTCCAAGATAAATTAAAGCTAATAACGTAACATTAATGAATTCCTGTATTGATTATTAAAGGTGATACTAAATAAAGAGTTCACAGCATCAAAATGAGTGTATTACGAGACGTTATAAGCAGTTCTTTTCACTTACACTAATGTTATGAGGTCGCTATCAAATGACGCTTTTCTCTTTTCAAGTGGCTGGTTTAATCGTTTGCCTCAATTCTGTTTCACAGTCTGCACAGTTTTCAATCAAATTACTGTGTAATTTAACTATTCTTTTACAAAAAACATCAGATAAATATGCGTTACAATGTCACACTTCATTCCAGCACATTTAAGAATATTATCCATTCTGTTTATGAGAATATTTTGCCAAAAACCGCGCCGTTCACGGCAATCTCCCATTCATTCCTATGGGGAGTCCTGCAGAGTTTGTCAGAGCGAGTGACCGTAACCAAGGGGCGGAGCTTAGCGAAGGGTCAATTGCCAAGATATAAGTATAAAATATACTTCTTAGCATCAGCGAGTGTCGCCATTCTTTAGCTTTTCCTTTGTTAAACAACTGTTTAAAACCCCGCGTTGACTTTGCTCCAGAGTATGTGTGTGTGTCCGCAGGGGTGCTTTCCATTATGAGAGGTTGATTAGGGTGAAATACATTGAAACACTATATCTCAGATAATATAGAAATTGTTGTATTGATCAAGTCGCGGGGCTGCGGCTTTGTTTGTTGGTCATGACTCGAGTCTCTGTGTGTGTATGTGTGTGTGTGTGTGTCAGAGTGTGTGAGACGAGAGCGAAAGAGAGAGAGAGGGAGCGCAAGGATGCTTTTCAACCAAAATTTTAACACATTTGGATATTATAGACATTGTTTGTCATTCTTATCAAAGTACTTAACCAATGTCTTTGTTTTGATTGGTTATATTGCTGTTGTAGCCTGTATGGAACCGTTATGCGGTCAAGACCTGGAACTACTTCATAGTTGTGCGTTTACTGAAAAATAATTGCACAGCTTCAAACGTCTGTCAACCAATCAAAATCAACCATTCAACAGACCCGTGGTATAAGTCTATTTATTTTGCTATTGTAACTGTGCACGATTATATGGTTAGCTTCATTTTATTATTTGCATGTAGCATTGTTTTTTCCTGCTGTCTGTGACCATGTTAGAACAAACAAACCTGTGAAATTATGTCGACCACAGTGCAGTCTCATTAGTCCATAATCCCGCTTCTCATAGCCAGGGATGGACTTAGCACTAGGCAAAGATAGGCATCCGCCTAGCACCCCCAGAAGCCAAGGGCCCCCCAAAAATACAAATAATATGCTTTGTTATTATCATTAATGCTAAATAACGTGTGCTGAAATTTTAAATATCACTGTAACAACACCGATATGATTGATATTGCAGTTATTTTGAGCACCATCAATGCAAGCAACCCCCTTCCCCCTCAGATCAGGCTGTAATAGAATATTCCAAGGTTATTTTGCATCTACACAAGTTGGTCAACAGGTGAAAGTGAGCCAAACCGCTTGCACAGTTTCATGTGATTTCACCATATACTCTGTTACAAGTTACAAGTTAAGCTACATTGTTGCTAGTTCAGTTTGATTTGAATTTGTGGAGAGAAAAAAATTAAACAGAATCGAGACTTCCTAAGGTAACACTGTCTTTCCAAATGGATCAGACTGCTGTAAAGCCTGCACAGCCTACGCCGCCACCCTCCGCTGCTCCCACAAGTACAGAACTCACTATAGACCTTATTCACGCTAGCGCCATCTTTGATTTTTAATGGTAATGACAATGAGGCTGTGAGGGATTGACTTACAGTCTCTTCAATGGGCTGAAGTTTAAAGTGTTGTTGGATCGTTCTGCGGACGAAACATTGAAAAAAATCTTTCCAAGAACATTCAGTATAAAAGAATTCCACACAACATGAGTTGTGGAAAATCAGATGTGATCGGGGAGCTTTATACAGCTTTATACCGTTCGTTCCATTGAAGAGATGGTACGTCTATCCCTCACTGCCTCATTGTCATTCACATTAAATATCAAAGATGGCGGGGCCTGGGTAGCTCAGCGAGTATTGACGCTGACTATCACCCCTGGAGTCACAAGTTCGAATCCAGGGTGTGCTGAGTGACTCCAGCCAGGTCTCCTAAACAACCAAATTGGCCCGGTTGCTAGGGAGGGTAGAGTCACATGGGGTAACCTCCTTGTGGTCGTGATTAGTGGTTCTCGCTCTCAATGGGGCGTGTGGTAAGTTGTGTGTGGATCGTGGAGAGTAGCATGAGTCTCCACATGCTGTGAGTCTCCGCGGTGTCATGCACAACGAGTCACGTGATAAGATGCGCGGATTGACGGTCTCAGAAGTGGAGGCAACTGAGACTTGTCCTCCGCCACTCGGATTGAGGTGAGTAACCGCGCCACCATGAGGACCTACTTAGTAGTGGGAATCGGGCATTCCAAATTGGGAGAAAAGGGGATAAAAAAATCAAAGATGGCGCTAGCATGATTAAGATCTTTAGTCACCAATACTTGCAATACTAAATGTATGCACATTTTTAAATTGCACATAAGAAATCATGAATGGAAACTCTTGATATGCAAATAAACTCTCAAAATTTGCATAAAATGTAATGCGCTGTCATTAAGATGATGATGTGTTTTAACCATTCAGGCACATGTTATGAGTGTACGGTAGTTTGATGTGACTGCCCAATGGAAGGAGAGAGCTTGGTAGTTGGCACACAATTCAGTGAACAAAGCCCTTGACATTCGGAAGTGTCTGACCTCTAGCTGGTCTTTAAAGTGGGTCCTCTCTATCCACCAGTTTTAAACACGGGCGCTCAGGTATAGTTTTAGTCTAATAATTTGATATAGTTAATTAACACAACTGCAGACACATTTTTGTTTGTTGTTTGCACAGTCTAGTGCTGTCACAGAGACACTTATTGTATTTCAGTGATATCTTTTCAGAACGTAGGAATATTTTTTCCATACCATTCCATATACAAATTAAATAATAAAAAGGCTTACAGCACCTTTAAGAGAAAATCGACGTAAATGTGTGTCATTAAAGAGGGCCCCATTCCTGTACTTTGCTAGGGCCCCCAAATCACTAAATCAGCCCCTTCTCATAGCTGTATATTAAACATAAGGGCTGCACAATTAAATGCAATCTGCAGTTTTATTTTATTTTTATTTTTTTACTCTGAATTCTGTGATGTTTAATTCGCTAATTTGATTTGTGTGCATCTTTTGCACACGGACTAGATCTCGCTAATCAGAATGCAGCGTGCAAAAAAGGTATCAGTGAGAACCGAGCAGAAATCGGGAAGGTGAATAAAAAAAAAACAAAAAGGCATAACTGATGCAATCATCTATCGCTTATGCAATGTTGCACAGCCCAGTTCTGATTGACTGTGGCATTGTGCAGTATTTTTGTTTTCGGTGCGGGCAGAACACCTAACACCTGTTTAGGACACAGTGTGAGAATTTGTGAAGGTTGGATGTGATTGGCTCAGACATTGACTGGACAGATACAAAGCTCATTTGAATATCTTTACAGGAATGATCCCTTGCCGAGGGATTGTTTCCTCATTGCTGCAGTTGGTTTGAGCTGTGATGTTGATGCAGATGTGCTGGTGTTTCCTCTGAGCTTCTGATCGACATCTGCTGCTTTCACCACACACACACACACACACACACACACACACACACACACACACACACACACACACAAACACACACACAAACACACACTCTCACACACACACACTCACACACTCACACACACACACACACACACTCACACACACACACACACACAGACACACAAACACACACACGCACACACACACATACACTCACACACACACACAGACACACACACACACACACACACACATATACAGACACATACACACACACACACACACACACACACACACACATATACAGACACACACACACACACACACACACACACACACACACACACACACACACACACACAGACACACACACACACGCACACACACACACGCACACACACACACAGACACAAACACACACACACACACAGACACACACACATACAGACACACACACACACACACACACACACACACACACACACACAGACACGCATACACACACAGACACACACACACACACAGACACACACACATACAGACACACACACACACATGATCATTAATGAGGTTATTAGTACAGTAAAGGACACATCTGGAGACTAAACAGTCAGTTGAGGCATTAGGTCACTTCACTTGTCATAATAAATGTTGTTTATCTGAGCTTCAGTAAAGAATCCTCTTCTTCTTATCAAGAACCATTTTTGGCCGAATATGGTTCTTCAGTATTTGGTTCTTTGTAGAGTCTTGATGTTCTTACTGTTTCATAATTGGTTCTTCAGGTCAGTATTTTACAATTACAATACAAAGTATTAATTAGGGCTGGGCGATATTACAATATATATGGTGGTGACAATATAAAGTGTCAAGCACATATCCATGTGTGCGGCGTGAGCTTATCTATGTGGGCGGGGCTTCACGTGAGACTTCGAGAAACATGGACGGTTTTTCTGGCATTGAAAATTGTTCTGCTGCCACCCAAGCAAATTCAATGACAGTTATCTCATGATCAGTGCTTCAAAAGCACTGAATATCTCACCTGACACGTGCATCTGTTTCACATGAGTGTTGCGCACGCTTTCTCTGGAGTCCAGCAGGCTTTCCGATATTTGTGCTTCAGAGACAGGAGAGCGCAGAGCGGGATCACTCATGCTACTCAATTTTTGACCCAGGAAAACCCCTAATGGAGAAAGACATCTCCACAGAATGGGACGACTACCAAACAAGTCAAGAAAATGAAGAAGAGCTCGTTATTAAAACAAGTGCAACATCTGTGGTGTAGCTTCACTAAAGCCGGCACAGAGCAGAAAAATATCATCTGTAAACTGTATCGCATGATGGTAATTACTCGTAATTCAAGCAATCTGTTTTACCACCTCAAAACGAAGCATGCAATAGAATATTATAAAAGCAAAAAGGTGCACTCTGCATCAATTTGGCTAAAAAAAACTTTACATCACAAACGTTGGCAATGATATTATGCACAAATACTCAAACACCTTATAATGGCCTCTTTCTGGATTTTAACCATTCAAACTGGCATATGATGTCTTCAAAATCTAAGCCCCTAACCAGCTCAGATTCAATGGCAAGCAGGGAAAGTGCAGAAAGCCGTTTCTGTGCCATTGTTGTCCTAAGTTCATTTTTCACTCGTTTTAGAGTAGAAAAAGACCTCTCTCCTTCACAGTTAGTGATTGGCAAGGTTAGAAATAGTCTCAGTGCAACATAAACATTAGGAAATTTTGTCTTAAGTCCATTACGATCAACAATTTGCAGCAGCTCTGCAGGTGAGGTCTTGTCTTTGCTAAAATGTCTGAACTATGTCTGGACTGAGTTCATCAGTCAAAACTTTGTCCAGGTCTTCTGGATATGTGGAGGAGAGTTTATCAGCTCTTATGCGCACATCACTTTCTGTACAGTCCTTGTAGAATAGAACACCAAAATGATCATAGGCCTCTCTGTATGCATCGATCCATTTGGATAGGCGTGATCTGAGCCTGTCCATGATGACATAATATGGCTCGACCTTAAATCTCTCACTCCCATCAGTAAATGTAACTTCATTGTCATCAGAGGACTCGTCCGCAAACCACTTTCTCTTTCTTATGCACCAAACGTCATATTGATAAGACTGAGTAACACTGATAGTGCGAGCGGATCCTTCTACCTCAGCAAACTGCTCTCGAATTGTGCCAACATAAGAGTTTTAATGACTGTAAAAGGCCAACAGCAGATGCTAAGTCCATGTCGCTTTTTTGCAGATGAACGCTTGTTGCCTTAAATCTGCTTAGCACCCTGTCCCACATTATAGTCATCAGCACTGTTTCCATCTTATTCAGCTTACCAACGAGTGCAGCAGCATCACGTCTTGTGTCTGCCTTCTCATCACAATCTTTGGCAATTATTGCAAGTGCTTCTCTAATTGCATTGTAGTTTTCATGGAGAGCTTTGGTGGAGCCGGACCTACAGCTCCATCTTGTGCCAGACAGAGATTTAAGAGTCAAACCAATGTGAATGTCATTGTCATGAAATATCTTATTCCAGCATTGAGTGGATGCGCTACAGAAGGTATAACGTGATTGTAAGAGATCAAAAAAGGATGCGACCTCCTCACAACAGTCATCTGTGCTGTTGATACCAACAAGATTCAAAGAATGACCGGCACAGGGCATGTAGTGAATTAAAGGGTTTTGCATTTTCAGGTGCACTTGAGGTCCGTTATATTTACCAGACATATTGCTCGCATTATCATAGATTTGTCCACGGCAATTTGACATGTCCAACCCCAGGCCTCGCACCATTTTTAGTACACAGATCTGGTATTGAATCTACAATTACAGAGAAATATTTGGCCTGTTAGATTTCAGCTGCTATGATGTTCTTAGTTTTATTGCCCATTAATGAGATAAACTCTTCACAGATTCCAGAGCACAAGTAAGAGGGCTTACCTTTACCCTTCTGTCCATGCTTTTTGATACGTTCTTGTAAAAAGAGGTCAAACTCAGCAATCAGTTCAAGCAAACCCAGGTAATTCCCGTTGTGTGGTGATCCCAGTATTTCATCATGCCCTCGGAATGGAAGCCACCTCTTTCCCAAAAACTTGACAACAGCTACTACATGCCTGAAGACCTCCTTCCAATAGTTTTGTTCCACCTCTATCTGCCGGCAAAGCGAAGCATCCACTGTAGATAGGTGTTTAGATCTGTTTAATTAAGCAAGCATGTGGTGTCGGTGATCAGCACTCTTTTTTGGTCAGATATCCTCTCGGAATGTTACCAGTCACAGAAGCCGTTAATGAATGCATGACTGTAAAAGGGTAAAAAATGGGAAAGGAGGAGGCGGGAACCGGCTGAACAATCAAAGTAATATTTGAATAAGAACTTAAACAAAAAGACACAAACATAAACACACACACTGCAGCTGCATGTGGCTCTTTCTCTCCCGAACTGCTGCATCCGGCTGCATTTATCCCTCTCCTCGGCTGATTACCCCGATTGGGGGCCAGATGTGCATAGTCACGGCCCGGCCCTGCCCTCCTCCTTGTCACACTCCACACTCCTTTGCCTCAGGCTGGGGAACCCCCGGCATGACGTATATCCCCCCCCTCCTTCCCTTCTGGCTGCGCCTGTCAGCAGGCTTTTCCCCACCTCTCTAGAGCTGGGGAGGGGGACAAGGGGAGGGGAAAAAAAAAGAGGAGAGGGAAAGGGCAAGGCAGAGTGACAGTGAGAGAGAGAGGAGAGAACGAGAAACAAATTGTTCGCCGGTTCCCAGACACGCCGTCGCCTGGTCTTCGACCACTCCTTCACCCTCTGGCAGACAACAGCCGCTCCTTCCCGGGCGGACCGGAGTGAGTCCTCCGACCTCTGGCAGATGGAACGCCCCTCTGTGTCCTGGCGGCCAGTAGTGAGCCCCTCCGCCCCTGAGCAGCGGCTCCACCGCTCCAGGTGGCCGGCAGCGAGCCCCTCCTCCCCTCACGGTCGGCGGCCATTCCTCCGCATCCAGGCGGCCGCCAGTGACTCCTCCATGCCCCAGCGGATGGCCGCGGCTGCTCCTTTGGGCGGACGGCAGTGGCGAGGACTCCACGACAGCACATCCCTCCTCCTTCCCGGGTTTCGGCACCAATGTAACAGGGTTAAAAATGGGAAAGGAGGAGGCGGGAATCAGCTGAACAGTCAAAGTAATATTTTAATAAGAACTTAATCAAAAAGACACAAACATAAACACACACACGGCAGCTGCGTGTGGCTCTCTCTCTCTCTCTCCCGAACTGCCACATCCGGCTGCATTTATCCCTCTCCTCGGCCCGGTCCTGCCCTCCTCCTCATCACAATGACTTTTTTTTGCGATGACAAATGTTTGTATGCATAGCAATAAACTAAACCAGTTGACAGGAGGAAAATAGCCATTGTCTAGGCACAATTTCATTGTTTTGGAGACGTGAATGTAATAATTTTTTTGTTAGAGAACGTGTTCTTCCTCCGATTCCACAGTCTCGTACAAATGCTGGATATTTGGCAGCCCGGTTCTGATAGGCTGCAGGCCGACGTTGTATAGCTTCTTCCCTCACTTGCTCTGTAATGGGCCCCCATAAAGCCGGATCAGCAGGAACAATGCACTGATCGTCAGTTCCATCATCCTCCGCCTGGGTGGAGCTCGAGTCTAGCCGTTGGTTGACTGTCTCCTCTGGTTGCTGTTGCTGAGGCTCATCAGGTGCATTGCTGCTTCTCTGCTCAGAGGTGTCATCACTGTCGCTGCTTGATTGTTTAGCAAAGCTAACATTTGTGCCTTCGTTAGTGCTGCTAGCTATCTTGACTTCAGTGGATCCCCCTGGCTGCTCGTGCTTGGTGGTGGCATGAGGAAAAAAACTACATATTTGAGGAATTTTTTGTAAATTGGCTAAATGTATTCTTTCTATCTTTTTTAAATTTTCGTTTGGCACTGCCACATAGTTGTTGCCGCTTGTCCATTACCTCATTGCTTTTTGGCGCTCTGCCTAAGAATCACATTTTCATGCTGTAACGGTTGCGCGTCACGCCTACTCGCCGCAGATGCATGACTCAAGTCTTAAAGAAATAGTGCTTGCATAAATGTATTGTATTGGAATTTTGTATTGGTGATTAATGTCTTGGTGCCCCAGGGCACTTGCCCATTTGCCCATATGGTTAATCTGCCTTTACTTGCATCTTATTCTATACAGTCAGTCAGTCTCTAACATTCTGCCAAATATTTTTTATTTATTTTAGTCATAATGTTTGTCATTTGACGCAAATGTCCTTTAAATTGAGTCATTTTAGTAAATTTTACTCTGACTATAATAGCATATAAATTTGTTTAACAAAAATAACATATTTTAGTTGACAATAAAGTGCAAAATGACAAAAACATGTATCAAACTATTAAATATTTTGAAATATGTATAAACTACTTACTTTCAATTATTGACTTGTATTAAACATTAAAGATAAATATGTTTAATTTGTAAAGTTAAACAAGCTCCTGAAATAATAGTGCATAATGAATATACTGAAGTAGGAGCTACTTTTAGAAGTTAGTTTGTCATGAATTATTCTCATTTATACAGTTTAGGATATTGCGTCATGTGTGGCATGTAATTTAGGTCGAGTTCAGCTGTTCATGCGCTTCATTGTCTGTGCGGATGTAAGTTGTAATATGACGTTAATGTTATTGATATAATGATTAATGTCACATATATAGGGGGCCCTATTTTAAGAGTGCAAGCGTTAAGTGCAGCACTATGCCATAAGTCATAAGCTCAAAGTCAGTGGACATGGTTATGAAGTTTTGTTATTTTCGTGCAAGCATGTGCTAAGTCTAGGCGCAAGAGGGATGGGTCAAGTGCAATTTAATTCTGAGGTTCTTCTCTGGTTATTCCACCATCTGTGTCCTGATATATAGTCCATTCTCTCTTCAGGACTGTTATGTATCAGCTACACGACCATTTGTCCCCGACTGAGACCATGTGTACGCCTGGTATAAAGATGAGTTTTGGGTGATCCGATCACAAATATACAAGCGAGACTTCACCGTTACACCTGGTCGTCTCTTTTGATCACTTGTGTTCGGATTTCAAGAACAGAGTCTCTGATTTCACAAGGACATACATCAAACATTACGTCTGTGTTTTACTGAATGATAATAAAGTGCAAAAAATAAAAAAACGGAGCAGTTTCTCTTAATATTCCCAAACATGAGTTATTTAATTGAGCTTCTAATGTGCCTGCTGCTCATCTCAGTGTTCCTGTTGTACACGTTCATGCATTTGCTTTTTAAAATTTCCAATCGTACACTTATTTCCCTTTAAATCCGCACGGAACCGTACGTTTCAGCTGCCCTTATAGTCATCCCTTTTCAAACAGATCGCCAAAAATGCATCTTACAATGAAAGAAAACTAAATTAATTCACAAACTCGCACAGTTTATGCTTGATAAATTTCTTGATGTTTTCTGCTTTCTAATACCTTGCCCTCCTCTTGCACCCTCTCTATATTTCATTGGCTGTTGCTCATTCTCATCTCTCACTTGTCGTGCAGTTTTGAAAACTGTCGTAGCGTCTCGTCTCAGTCTGTCGCAGGAGTACACACACAACAAGTCCTTTCGTTGTGAGTTCCTAGACTTCTTGACGCAGACCAATCGCCGACTCAAAACATCAAAGGAGACGAGCTTGAGTCATGTAGTGTACACTAGGCCAGTTTCTCAGGAAAATAGCAAATTGCACTTTGTGTCATTTACATACAGTATACCCACAATAGCGCAAACACACCCACGCCCACTTGCGCTTTGCGATGGCACAAAAATTG